>NC_042617.1:85068591-85069498 GCF_901001135.1 Rhinatrema bivittatum | reverse complement strand
TTGCACAGTTGCTAAATAAAGCCATGCTAAAAAATATGAAGCTGTATTTAGCCACTCTATGGCAATTTTCTCAGCATGGAATCTAGGCAAATAACCCATTGATTATGTATCTGGATCCCTTTCAAAATTATCCACAGGGACAATTTTTAAAGGTACACATCTATTTTATCCCTGTCAGCTGCCAATGAAAAATAGCAGGTGCAAAGCACACAGGCACTTTAAATACATGTATTTTATGCAAATATTCAGTGATGGACATTCTGCATTGTTCCTCCTTGAAAACTACCTAGAATAAAGCATGCACACTAAAAGTGCTTGCATTCTTTACTATTATGCAGGCTTTTTGAAAATTGCCTTCTCTATGATTACTCCTTAACACCTGTACAGGTTAATAACAGATTTCTTTGTTAAATAGATCCAGTATTCTCTCTCATCATTGATTTTTGTAATGTATTTTTCTCTACCTGAAGATCTGGTGCAGAATGTTTTGCTGCATATTTGAAAAACAAAGACATTTTCCATGGGTTGTATTATTTAGTAGGGATGTGAATCGTTTTCCATATCGTCTTAACGATAGAAATCGTGTGGCAGGGCAAGAAAATCGTCTTAGGCACGATTATTTCATTGAAAAATCGTTAAAAATCGTTTTTTTCCGATTAGTGCGCACTAACTCGAGTTAGTGCGCACTAACTCGATTTAGTGCGCACTAACTCAAAATGATACAAATAGACACTTTCCAGGTCACTGAAGGTCAGTTAGGAATGAATATGTGTTACTATTGGCTGGCAGCCCTCTTATCTATTGATGTTACCAAGGTTACCACTGAGGTGATGGTTGGGGGGATGGGAAATGGAACTGGAAACTCACGAACAGCAACAGAAAATGAAACAAAGTGTTCACACTTCCC
>NC_042617.1:83816085-84068513 GCF_901001135.1 Rhinatrema bivittatum | reverse complement strand
GCTAGCAGCATCTAAAATAGTAACAATGAGAATTGGGGAAATGATTGAGCTTGATGACCAGCCCCTGCAGGTAGTTGAGAACATGGGCTTTAAGCATCTGCTGCATGTGTTAGCTCCCAATTACAAAGTGAACTCTAGGACTACATTTAACAGACAGGTCATCCCCACCCTGTACAACCAATGCCGTATTTGCATGTAAGTGCAACTGGCTAAGGCAGAGGGGGGTAGCATGCATTTCACCAGCAATATCAGGATCAGCACAAATGCTATGCACTCTTATCTCTTCCTGTTGGTTCGCTGATGGTATCTGGCTGAAGCAGGGCCTGGCAGCAGATCTAGCAGGGATGCATCAGGGAATAGGGGGGCTTTGTTGCACGTGTAGGTGATGCGTAGACCTCATACCTTGTGCAATATTCTATCAGCCATAAGAAATATAGTGGAGGATTGGAAGCCAGAATGGAGAGACAGCAGTCTTCAGGAAAGTTTCTTTTTGACAGACAGTGGTGCAACTATGGTAAAGGCAATAGAAGACGAAGGCTTTCAGGGTATCTGTTGCTTTATACACTTGCTGCATCTGGCAGTGAGGAAAGGACTCAGACTGGGCCCCAATGAGAATGGAAATCCATTCCAGAAGAACCTCTCAGAGAGAAGCAGAAAAATTGCAGGGAACTTCCATAGAAGCTTGAAAGTGAGAAGCTGGAAGAATTTAGAATGCCTGACAAGATATTGGCGCCTGCTAAAATTCTACATGTATAATGCTGTAGAGGTTAGTGAAGCAGCAGACACCCTTTCATGATCTGTCTCTGGAGACAGAGATATGAGCATTGCCTCCCGGGGCATCATGATTTAGTAGTGATGATGCAGCTGGTACAAGGATGCCATGGAAGATCTGAGTTTCAGAAGTGCCACCCTAGGTGGGGTCATCCCTAAAGTAAATATTCCTGAGGAAAGGCTACATGGCTTCCATAAGGAAGGGAGAATGGAAGCAGAGGTGTTATAGGCTCTGGACTCCTTGAAGGAGCAAGTGCAAGAAAGAATAAAACTTCCAACTAAAAAAAATACATACATAAATGTTGCCACACTTTGGGGCGGATTTTCAGAGCCCTGCTTGCCTAAATCCGCCCAAACCGGGCGGATTTAGGTGAGCAGGGCCCTGCGCGCCGGTGAGCCTATTTTACATAGGCCTACCGGCGCGCAGAGCTCTGGGACTCGCGTAAGTCCCGGGGTTCTCCGAGGGGGGCGTGTCGGGGGCGGGCCCAGCCGTCGCGGCGTTTAGGGGGCGTGTCGGCAGCGTTTTGGGGGCGGGTAAGGGGCGTGGCTACGGCCCGGGCGGTCCGGGGGCATGGCCGCGCCCTCCGTACCCGCCCCCAGGTCGCGTCCCGGCGCGCAACAGGCCCGCTGGCGCGCGGGATTTACTTCTCCCTCCGGGAGGCGTAAATCCCCGGAGAAAGGTAAGGGGGGGTGTAGACAGGGCCGGGCGGGTGGGTTAGGTAGAGGAAGGGAGGGGAAGGTGAGGGGAGGGCGTTAGAGGATTCCCTCCAAGGCCGCTCCGATTTCGGAGCGGCCTTGGAGGGAACGGGGGTAGGCTGCGCGGCTCGGCGCGCGCCGGCTATACAGAATTCATAGCCTTGCGCGCGCCGATCCAGGATTTTAGTGGATACGCGCGGCTCCGGGCGTATCTACTAAAATCCAGCGTACTTTTGCTGGCGCCTGATGCGCCAGCAAAAGTACGCCTATTCGCGTTTTTTGAAAATCTACCCCTTTGTGATCAACGGGTGAAAGGGAGTTTCACCCTCCAGTCCCTGATTCTCACATTCATAAAGGAGATGCTGATAGCACAGAGCAGAGTTATTGTGGGGATATAACATAGGAAAAGGTCCCACTTCAGAAAGTAGTACAAGCAGAAGTAGCACCATGTTAGCTACTACTTCAACCCTCATCTCAAAATGCTAAAGCCATGGGGGTAGATTTTAAAAGAAGCGCGATCAGCCTACTTTTGCTTGCGCATCAGACTCAAGCAAAAGTACGCTGGATTTTAGTAGATACGCGCGGAGCCGCGCGTATCCACTAAAATCCTGGATCGGCGCGCGCAAGGCTATCGATTTTGTATAGCCTGCGCGCGCCGAGCCGCGCTGCCTCCCCCCGTTCCCTCCAAGGCCGCTCCGAAATCGGAGCGGCCTTGGAGGGAACTTTCCTTTGCCCTCCCCTCACCTTCCCCCCCCTTCCCCTCCCTAACCCCCCCGCCCGGCCCTGTCTACACCCCCCCCTTACCTTTGTCGGGGGATTTACGCCTCCCGGAGGGAGACGTAAATCCCCGCGCGCCAGCGGGCCTGCTGCGCGCCGGCCGCGACCTGGGGGCGGGTACGGAGGGCGCGGCCACGCCCCCGGGCCGTAGCCACGCCCCGTCCCCGCCCCCAAAACGCTGCCGACACGCCCCCGGAACGCCGCGACGACCGGGCCCGCCCCCCGACACGCCCCCTCCGAGAACCCCGGGACTTACGTGAGTCCCGGGGCTCTGCGCGCGCCGGGAGGCCTATGTAAAATAGGCTTCCCGGCGCGCAGGGCCCTGCTCGCCTAAATCCGCCCGGTTTTGGGCGGATTTAGGCGAGCAGGGCTCTGAAAATCTACCCCATGGTGCATAGAAAGATTCATCTCTCCTGATATAGGCCATTCATAAAGCAGTTGGCTAAAAAGACCCTCAGCCCACTCCAGAAAAGGAGTTTCTGTTATACACGATCTCACAGAGATCAAATGTTTCTGTTACACACGATCTCACAGAGCCCATCGAGGACATGGACCCAGATGCACTTGCATATTGGGCACACAAGTCTGCAGATTAGCTAGATCTAGCCAAGTTGGCTCATCATGATCTTAACTACTCACTAACGTGCCCAGCGAACATGTGTTCTCAATGACAGGGGATATCATTATCCTCATCCTTAAAGCTGTCACCAGTTGATGGAAAATCTGGTCTTTTTGAAATCTATCTGCCTTTGCTTGGATTTCCAGAATTTCCATATGAGTGACAAGATGACTAAAAGAACTTTGAAGGCCTTGCTGATACTCTGCTTACCTGCAAATGCCCCAGATATCCCACCTTAGGGATTTTACTGCCAAACGCTTACTTACCATGGCTCTGATATATCACCTTAGGGGGTCTTGCTGCTACCATTCTGTTTTGTTCATGATACCTACCTTGGGGGTCATGTTGTTAATAAACCTACCTGCCATACCTGTTAAATACCAGAATGAGAGTTTTGGTGCTTTCATATTATTTGCTGGTTGGCTCTCAGCCTTGTTCTCCCATCTTGTTTGTTTATTTGTTGGTATTGCTGGGGAGTTTTTTCTTCAGAAAATAACATGAATATTCATTGTGGGTATCATGAAAACTAGAGATGAGCTTTGTTTTTCTGGGTAGGGTTGGGTTTCAGTTCTGGCGCTTCGTGGGAAAACTCATTTTCCCACAGATCGTTTTTCAGTAAAAACGAAGCTGGAACCTGAACCCAAAACCGGAAAAATGAATTAAAAAAAAAAAATCCAAATCGGAAATAAAACCACCTTAACCCTTCAAATTTACTGTATTACAACCCCCCCCCCCCACCCCCCATCCCGATCCCTCCCCAAGACTTACTAAAAGCCCTAGTGGTCCAGCAGGGTCCCACGAGCGATCTCTCCCTGCGGGCTGTCGGGCCTGCTACGAATCAAAATGGCGCCGATGGCCCTTTGCCCTTATGATGTAATGGATGGCCAGCACCATCTTGTGCTCCTACCATGTGACAGGGGCCGACCAATGGAACCAGTAGCCACTGTGACATAGTAAGGGCAAAGGCTATCGGCACCATTTTGAATACTGGCAACCGATGGCCCGAGTGAAGGAGATCGCTCCAGGACCCCCGCTGGACCACCAGGGACTTTTGGTAAGTCTTGGGGTCCCTGGTGGGCACCAGGTGGGCGCCAATAACCGTTGCTGTAGGGGCTGTCCTCAGCCAGCACTCCGACCGAGGGACACTACTACCCTGTTCTTATTTCTCTCGCAAGTTCTCACCGGTAGAAAACAATTATGCCATTGGACAAGGAGTTGCTGGCAATAAAGATAGCCTTTGAGTAATGGAGACAATGGCTGGAAGGAGCATGACATCCCATCACAGTCTATACCGATCATAAGAACTTGGAATACCTCAGCAAAGCTCAGCATCTGAACCCACGCCAGGCCCGATAGTCCTTATTCTTCAGCCACTTTGACTTTATTCTACGATACCGTCCAGGGGCAAAAGAATACCCACGCTGATACTCTATCCAGACTGTACGAACCCGAGGACACACAAGAACCTCCTAGCTACATTTTGGACCCAACCAAGGTCCTATTTGCTTTCACGGATACGGGGCCACCAGGGAAGACAGTGGTTCCACTGCGCCTGTGGGCCAAAGTGCTCTCTTGGGCACATGACTCCCTTACTGCGGGGCACCCAGGTAGGACACGGACTCTGGCACTATTGTCCCACTATTACTAGTGGCCACGCATGTCGCAAGATGTTCGGGTCTACGTCAACTCGTGTCCCACTTGTGCCCAGCAGAAGTCCTTAAACAGCCGCCCGTAGGGGCTCCTTCAACCCTTACCATCACCACGAGAACCATGGATCCATATCTCCACTGACTTTGTGGTGGATCTGCCCATGTCATCAGGGAATCAAGTGATATGGGTTGTCGTCGATCAGTTCTCCAAGATGGCCCACTTCATCCCATTGCCCAAGCTGTTGTCAGCCCTTGAACTGGCACGTCTGTTTACTCTACATGTGTTCCGATTACATGGCCTTCCACTGCATATCACCTCAGATCGGGGTCCTCAATTTACGGCTAAATACTGGGGCACTATGTAAGAAGTTCGGAGTGCAGCTGGACTTCACCACAGCCTTCCCTCCCCAAGGAAATGGACAAGTGGAACGGGTCAACAGAGACCTGAAAACCTTCATCCACTCTTTTGTGAACTGTCGCCAGGATGATTGGGCCTCACTTCTAGCATGGGCTGAGTTCTCACACAATTCTCATGTACACTCCGCCACGGGGAACTCTCCTTTCCAACTTGTGTATGGCAAGTTCCCAAGACCTACTCTCCCGCTGTCACTTACAGTTACCTCCCCAGCGGCCCAGCTCTCTGCTGAATAGTTGCATAACCTCTGTGAGTCAACCAATGTCAACTTGCTGCATGCTGCAAACTCTGCCAAACTCATGGCAGATAAACATTGCCAGCCTGCCCCATCATTCAACACAGGAGACAGAGTCTGGCTTAGCACTCGCCACATCAGACTAAGGGTTCCATCCATGAGACTCGCTCCTAGATATATCGGACCTTTCTCTATCAGCAAATGCTTGGGACCAGTAACCTACCGCCTACTAGGGATGTGAATCGTGTCCTCGATCGTCTTAACGATCGATTTCGGCTGGGAGGGGGAGGGAATCGTATTGTTGCCGTTTGGGGGGGTAAAATATCGTGAAAAATCGTGAAAAATCGTGAAAAATCGAAACATCGAAAAATCGCAAAACCGGCACATTAAAACCCCCTAAAACCCACCCCCGAC
Organism: Rhinatrema bivittatum; assembly: GCF_901001135.1. Taxonomy (NCBI): domain Eukaryota; kingdom Metazoa; phylum Chordata; class Amphibia; order Gymnophiona; family Rhinatrematidae; genus Rhinatrema; species Rhinatrema bivittatum. The sequence goes on along the minus strand of NC_042617.1, from coordinate 84,062,937 downwards.
CCTTTAAATTAAATCCCCCACCCTCCCGAACCCCCCCAAATGACTTAAATAACCTGCGGGTCCAGCGGCGGTCCAGAACGGCAGCGGTCCGGAACGGGCTCCTGCTCCTCAATCTTGTTGTCTTCAGCCGGCCCATTTTCCAAAATGGCGGCGAAAAATGGCGGCGGCCATAGACGAACACGATTGGACGGCAGGAGGTCCTTCCGGACCCCCGCTGGACTTTTGGCAAGTCTCGTGGGGGTCAGGAGGCCCCCCACAAGCTGGCCAAAAGTTCCTGGAGGTCCAGCGGGGGTCAGGGAGCGATTTCCCGCCGCAAATCGTTTTCGTACGGAAAATGGCGCCGGCAGGAGATCGACTGCAGGAGGTCGTTCAGCGAGGGTTCCGGCGCCTCGCTGAACAACCTCCTGCAGTCGATCTCCTGACCCCCACGAGACTTGCCAAAAGTCCAGCGGGGGTCCGGAAGGACCTCCTGCCGTCCAATCGTGTTCGTCTATGGCCGCCGCCATTTTTCGCCGCCATTTTGGAAAATGGCGCCGGCTGAAGACAACAAGATTGAGGAGCAGGAGCCCGTTCCGGACCGCTGCCGTTCCGGACCGCCGCTGGACCCGCAGGTTATTTAACTCATTTGGGGGGGGGTTCGGGAGGGTGGGGGATTTAATTTAAAGGGTCGGGGGTGGGTTTTAGGGGGTTTTAGTGTGCCGGCTCACGATTCTAACGATTTATAACGATAAATCGTTAGAATCTCTATTGTATTGTGTTCCATAACGGTTTAAGACGATATTAAAATTATCGGACGATAATTTTAATCGTCCTAAAACGATTCACATCCCTACCGCCTACGGATACATAATTCCTTCCATGTATCCCTATTGAAGTCCTTGATCCTCTCTCACGTTCATGCCGCTCCACCCAAACCGCCTGACGTAGAGTCCGATATTGACCCTATCTATCAGGTTCGCGAGATTCTTGATGTCCGTCGGCACCATAGATGCTGGGAATACCTAATTGCCTGGGAAGGCTTCGGAGCTGAAGAATATTCAGGGGAGCCATTTATTTTATTTTATTTATTTATTTATTAACTTTTATTTACCGACATTCGTGAAGCACATCATGCCGGTTTACAAAGAACTCAGGTGGGAAATACAATGAAACAATATAACAATATAACAATATAACAATAACACATTAACAGAACCAAAAATCTGAATACAAAGAGAACCAAAGGATCAATGATAACAGGGGGGAAGGGGGAGGGAGCGATGGAGGAGGATAGGCAGGGGGCAGGGTATGGGGAGGGAGGGAGGGTATTCACTAGGATATAATTTAATTAAGGGGAAACTGGAGGTGCAAAAGAGAGAGAGGTGTACTCGGGGAGATGATAACGGCCAGGAGGCCCAAGGATCTAGGGATGGCTAGGGGGGGGGGGGGGGTGGGGGGGGGGGGGAAGGGGGGGTAGGGGTAAGTGACAAGGGCAGGGGGGGCTGGGAGGTGTGGGAGCGGGTGGAGAAAAGTCGGGCGGGTGGATCTGGGGGAGAAATTAAGTTTGGTTAGAGTCAGGGTAGGCCTGTCGGAAAAGCCATGTCTTGACTCCTTTCTTGAACATGTGGAGGGATGTCTCTTGGCGTAGGAAGGTGGGGAGGGAGTTCCAGAGGGTGGGGCCGGCGACGGAGAAAGCTCTTCCTCTGGTATAAGTTGAATGTGCTGATTTGAGGGACGGGGTGTAGAGAGTGCCTGTCTGGGATGTTCTTGTAGGGCGGTCAGAAGTGCGGAAACTGGCATTTCATCGAGCCAGGTGTGATTGTATTTATGAAGGGAGTTGTGAAGGATGGTGAGAGTTTTGTATTGTGAGCGGAAGGAAATGGGCAGCCAATGTAGGTCTTTTAGTATGGGGGTGATGTGATCCCTTTCACGCGTACCAGTTATGATTCTCGCCATGGAATTTTGAAGAATCTGAAGGGGTTTGATGGTGGTGGCTGGGAGTCCTAGTAGCAGGGAGTTACAATAATCTAGTTTCGTGAGCATAGTGGTCTGTATGACTGTGCGGAAATCGTGTGTGTGGAGGAGGGGTTTGAGTTTTTTTAGGATGTTTAGCTTATAGAAACCTCCCTTTAGGAGAGCTTTGATGTGGGGTTTAAAATTAGGTGCTGATCTATGAAGACGCCTAGGTCTCTTACAGACTGGGGCTGAGAGAGGGCTGTGGTTGTATTCTGGGGAGTGTTTCGTCGCGTGGGGGGAGGTGAAACGTTCAGGCTGGTTAGAGATAACGAGTAATTCTGTTTTTGAAGTATTAAGAGCTAGGTGGAGCTCAGATAGCAAGGCGCTTATGGTGGTAAGGCAGGATTCCCAGCGTTGCAATGGTTCGCTTATGGACCCTTGAAACGGGATGATGATCTGCACGTCATCCGCATATAGGAAGAATTTAAGGCCTAGGTCGGAGAGGAGGTGGCATAGGGGTAGGAGATAAATATTAAAGAGGGTGGAGGATAGGGATGAGCCTTGGGGGACACCTTGCGTGATAGGTATGCATGAGGATTCGTGCTTGTCGATTTTTACTAGGTATTCTCTGTGTGTTAGGTAGGAAGAGAGCCATGAGAGGGCTGTGCCGGCGATACCTATTTCTGCTAGGCGGGTCATTAGTATTTGATGGTTGACTGTATCATAGGCAGCTGAGATGTCTAGTAGGGCGAGTATGTACGAGTTTCCATGGTCCATACCTTTAAGTATGGTGTCTGTCATGGCCAGTAGTAAGGTTTCGGTGCTACGGGCTTTACGGAAACCGAACTGTAGGGGGTGGAGGACGTTGTGGTCTTCTAGAAAGTCAGTCAGTTGTTTGTTGATTACCCTTTCTAGGACTTTGGATAAGAAAGGGAGATTGGAAATCGGGCGGTAGTTGGCAGGGTCTGTGGGGTCGAGGGTAGGTTTCTTAAGGCCATCCTCCAACATTCTGGATAAGTACTTAATGCAGCACTTTCATCAAGCACACCCTGGTAAGCTAGGCCCTTCTCAGAGGGGGCATAAGAGGGGGGTACTGTTGCAGCCCGCAGTCCTCCTACCTTTGCCGTCGCTGCCCTCGGCTGCCACGGCCCTGCCCGGTGCGCTCCGCTCCGCAGTAGGCCTCCCACGGCCTGCCGCTTGGCCGCCGATGCCGTTCTTCCTCTCCTCAGCGGGGTTCTCCCTAGGCGCACGCGCACAGGAGGCCCCGCCCCTTAAAGGGACAAGCGCGGGAAGCAGCAAGCCGGCCCCGGTAAGTGACATCACCAGGCAGGGGTATTTAAACCCCATTTAGGCACTTGAACTTTACCTTTGCAACAGTTCCCGCTGTTGCGCTCGGGTTGCACTGCTTCAGTTGTTCTCTGTGTGTTGGTGCCTTTTGTTCTCCTGTGTTCCTTATTTCCTAGTGCCTGACTCCATTCCTGGCTCCTTTCCTCGGCTTGATCTCCTGGCTTGACCTTGGCTTGTCTCTTCATCCTCGCTTGTCTGCTGCCCATCCTGACTAGTGGCCTGTATCCTCGCTACCTGCTTCGGATTTTCTGCCTGGACTTCAGCTGTTTCTCCTGAAGGTCAGTTCCTATCCAGCTGGGTGAATGCTCTGAGTAACCGCTCCTCGGGGGCTCTACCACGTTCATAGACCACCCCCTCCTTGGTGAGTCATCTGCCTGATCCTCGGAACCAGCTCAGTGAGTTCTCCTCTATGCCTATGCCATCTCCCGGAGACAAGTTCCCACCGAGAGGCCTCCTTGGCAGTCATCATCATCTCTCACTCCTGCTCAAGGGACCACTCCCACAACAATTTGTGGGGAAATGTGAGGTGTAAGCGCTTCTTTTGATATTTTGTATTTGGGATACATTGTGATGTGATTTTAAATATGTGGATGTGTAGTTGAATTTGATGAATAAAATACTTTTGGGAAAAGAAAATTTAACCTCATATATAGATGGTATATATTATATATATATATGGTATAGATGGTATATATATATGTGTATTAGAGATGGGAATCGTGTGCCAGATCGTCTTAATGATCAGATTCGGCTGGGGGGGGTGGGGTGGAAATCTGATCGTTAAGATATGTGAATTGGAATCGTTTCCGATTCCAATTCACATCGCAAATTTTTTTTTTAGGGAGGCCCGCGCCACTAAAAAAAACAACCCACCTGAACCTTTAAATTGACTCCACCCTCTCAACCCCCCCAAAACCTTTTAAAATTACCTGGTGGTCCAGGGGGGCCTCGGGGGGCCTCGGGGAGAGATCCAGGGGGCCTCGGGGAGAGATTTCCCGTTCCCAGGCATCAGCTGTTCTAAAAAAAAATTGCGCCGATGCCCCTTTGCCCTTACCATGTGACAGGGTATCCCTGCCATTGGCCGGCCCCTGTCACATGGTAGGAGCACTGGATGGCCGGCGCCATCTTTAAAGATGGTGCCGGCCATCTTTACTCATCAGCCCCTATTATAGAGTATAGTATAATAGGGGCAGATGAGTAAAGATGGCCAGCGCCATCTTTAAAGATGGCGCCGGCCATCCAGTGCTCCTACCATGTGACAGGGGCCGGCCAATGGCACGGATACCCTGTCACATGGTAAGGGCAAAGGGGCATCGGCGCCATTTTTTATTAGAACAGCTGATGCCTGGGAACGGGAAATCTCTCCCCGAGGCCTCCCTGGATCTCTCCTCTCCCCGAGGCCCCCCTGGATCTCTCCCCAAGGCCCCCCAAGGCCCCCCTGGACCACCAGGTAATTTTAAAAGGTTTTGGGGGGGTGGGGTCGATTTAAAGGGTCGGGTGGTTTTTTTTTTAGCGCCGCGGGCCTCCCTAAAAAAAAAGGGTCAGGAGGGTGGGGAGGCTAATGGGGGTCGATTTAAAGGGTCGGGTGGGTTTTTTTTTTTTATCGGGCCATCGGCACCATTTTAATTAGTGGCAGCCAAAATGGCGCCGATGGCCCAAGAGCGGGAGATCGTGCTGGGACACCCCCCCCCCCCCCCACTGGACCACCAGGTAATTTAACATTTTGGGGGGGTTCGGGATGGTGGGGGAGGGTAAGGAATTGGTTTTAAAGGGTCGGGGTGGGTTTAGGGGTTGTTTTGGTGTGCCGGTTTTCCCGCCCTCCCTCAAATAATTCCCGTGCCCTATTTAACAATACAATACAAATGCCCCTGATAAATCGAGGGCATTTGTATTGTATCGTGCACTCTAATGATTTAGGACGATTTTAAAATTATCTGACGATAATTTTAATCGTTCAAAAATGATTCACATCCCTAATGTGTATATATATATATATACCATCTATATATGGTATATATATATATATGTGTGTGTGTGTGTGTATATAGATATTTATTTATGGAGATCCAACTTTGAAAAAATCTTGGCCCCTTGAAGTCTGTCAAAGAACTCCGATATAAGAGGCACAGGGTAGCGATCCTTGACTGTTCTTTCATTTAATCCTCGGTAGTTGCTCCTCGAGGGCCCATGTTCATGGACACTCTGAAGATTCTCTACTACCTGGAAGATTCTCTACTGCTTGGAAACTATCGCTGCTACAAATAATTGTGAGTTACCATCGCTCTCTTAGAGCTTTCCCTAGAACCAGGTACTCGCTCCTCGAGGGCCTAAACCTTTCCAGCTCCTGAGCTTCCTTAAGACCTTACGTGAGTTTTGTCATCTAGTTCTGTTCATGAACTCTGCCTACTCTGCCTACTCACTTTCTACAGTTTCTCAACAGCTCAGCCATCCTGGATCGCTGTTCCAGTACCTGAGGGACTACAGCCTGCCGGCATATCAGCTCACTACTGCCACTCTGGTGGTTTACAAAAACCTGTTTAATAAAAGAACTAATGTGTGTCTGTCTCCATACTCAAGCCTAGCCGGTGGTCCCTCTCGGGATATCCTCCTGGGGGCGTGGTCATCTGCCACCGGCCCAGGGATTCACCTACTACTATTTCAGAATTACAGATTGCTACTCCCAGCTCTACACAGAGCTTTCCTACGGCTGCCGGTATTCAAAATGGTGCCGATAGCCTTTGACCTTACTACGTCACAGGGGCTACCGGTGCCATTGGTCGGCCCCTCTCACATGGTAGGAGCAATGGACGGACGGTGCCATCTTGTGCTCCTACATTGTGACAGGGGCCGGCCAATGGCATGGATACCCTGTCACATGGTAAGGGCAAAGGGCCATCGGCGCCATTTTTATTAGTGGCAGCCAAGGTTCCGAGACTGGGAGATCGCTCCCGGCGCCCCCACTGGACCACCAGGTAATTTTAAAACATTTTTGGGGGGATCGGGAGGGTGGGGGAGGCTAAGGAGTCAGTTTTAAATGGTCAGGGTGAGTTTTTTTTATCGGGCCATCGGCACCATTTTTATTAGTGGCAGCCGACGGCCCGAGAGCGGGCGATCGGTCCCGGGGCTTCCACTGGACCACCAGGTGATTTTAAAACATTTTGGAGGGGTTTGAGAGGGTGGGGGAAGGTAAGGGATTAGTTGTAAAGGGTCGGGATGGGTTTAGGGGTTGTTTTGTTGTGTAGTTTTCCCGCCCTCCCCCCAAATAACTCCCGTTAGTGGACACAAACCTGATTAATGATTTTTCACGATAAATCGGGGGAAGTTCTATTATATCGCACTCTTTAACGATTTTTGACGATTTAAAAATATTGAATGATATTTTAAATCATCAAAAAACGATTCACATCCCTAATAATTCCTTACATTCTGTTTGCTTTTTGACTACCACAGCACATTGAGCCGATGATTTCAATGTATTATCCACTATGACACCTAGATCTCTTTCCTGGGTGGTGACTCCTAAGTTAGAACCTAACATTATATAAGTACAGCAAGGGTTATTTTTCCCCATATGCATCACTTTGCACTTGTCCACATTAAATTTCATCTGCTTTTGGAAGCCCAATCTTCCAGTCTCGCAAGGTCCTCCTGCAATTTACTACAATCCTTTTGAGATTGAACTACTCTGTATAACTTTGTGTCATCCACAAATTTGATCACCTCACTCATCGTATCCCTTTATATATAAATATTATAAAAATATTTATAAAAAATTTTTATAAATATTAAATATTTATAAAATATTAAAAAGACCAGTGAGCCTGATTTCAGTTCTGGGAAAAACAGTGGAAACTATTCTAAAGCACAAAATCACAGAATATATAGAAAAACATGGTTTTGTGAACTGTAGCCGGAATGGATTTACTCAAGGGAAGTCTTGCCTCAGAAATCTGCTAAATTTTTTTGAAGGGGTTAATAAACATGTGGATAAAGTTGAGCTGGTTGATGTAATTTATTTAGATTTGCAGAAGGTATTTGACAAAGTCCCTCATGAGAAGCTTCTAAAATACTAAAAAGTCAAGGGATAGGTAGTGATGTCCTTTTGTGGATTACAAACTGGTCAAAAGACAGGAAACCAAGTGTAGGATTAAATGGTCAGTTTTCTTAGTGGAAAAAGGTAAATGGTGGACTGCCTCAGGGATCTGTACTTGGACCAGTGCTTTTCAATATCTTTATAAATGATCTTGAAAGGGATACTGTTTGGAGTTATCACTCAGGAAAAAGATCTAGGCATCTAGCCTCTGTCAGGAGGGAACCCACAAGCAGTTAGAAAAGCATCTAGGCAGAGAGTAATGTGCTGATAATGCTGAATCACCAAACAAATAAAGGGAGAGGTATAAGATAATATTATGAGTAATATTTTAGGGAAATCGGTCAATTCAGCAAAACCTTTTTGTTGGCGTCACCCTGTTTTCTTCGCAGTTTGATCTGCATTTTGCCCCGATAAACTTATTTTAAACGTTTTACTGAATTGACCCATTCTTCTAAAATATTACTCAGCAATTCTCTTGTATCTCTCCCTTTATGTGTTTGGGGATTCAGCATTATCAGCACATGTTTTTCTAACTGCTTGTGGGTTCCCTCCCAATGCAGTCTATTCGAAACTCGTTCCATATCGGGGGACCATGAATCTAATGACACAATTTATGTGGCCTGATGCTGACGACTGAACTTCTTACTTGTCTGTACACAATACAATTGTTTTGAATTTGAACTTCAAGGACATGTTTGAACCTTTATATCCCTCCTCCTTTTATTGATTATCCATCTTTGATGGTTGGACTTTTGCCTATTTTTATTTCTTATTCTTTACAGCCATGAGTGCCTTGTAAGTCTGGATCAAGTATTTTGACTTTGCCTTGTTCATACTTTATCTTGCCTTTGTTATTAAATCTTAGTGACATTACACTACCTTAATCACCTTTATTGCCATGCCAGTTCTTGCTTTTGCAGGAAAAAAACAGGGCTTTCCTAAATCAGGTGTACAACTTAAGATTTACCCAGGGACACCCTGTTAAACCCCTGAAAATAGGGCTGGGACTTCTGCAGAAGCTTTTTTTTTATTAAAAAGATGTGCACATATAGGGGTAGATTTTTAAAGGTGCATGCACGCGTCCATGTGCTCGCACTTCCCAGCACGCATACATGAACGCGCTGATTTTATAGCATGCGTGCGCTGGTGCATGCATGTTATAAAATCTAGGAGCTGCACGCACATGTGCACCAGATTTTATAATCCGTGTGCGCATGTGCAGGTGGCGTGCGCAAGGAGGGAGGGGACTTCCGCAACTTTTGCGCGGTGAGGCATCCCCCAGTTCCCTACCCCCACTCCCCTCTCCTCCCCACTTCTAAACCCTTTCTCCTACCTTTTGCTTTTTTTTATTTTGTTGCTTACTGCTCCATTGGAGTGGAAGTAACTTGTGCGCAGTCCCTTCCCCGGCACAGAGGCAAATGGCCGCAGTACCGGATGCCCCCTCCCCGCCCCTTTCCTTCGGCCCGGCACTTCTGTGCGTAATCCTGTTTTTTAAACGCATGGCCGATTAAAAATTTACCTAATATTCTCTTGTCAAAATACGTGCATCAAAAATTAGGTGTAATTATACACTGTTTTCTGGGGTCATTTTCAAAGTGAAATTACAGAGTTCATTTTGAAAATGGATATAACTTGGGCAAATAACAGCTTGTAAATGTATGCAGTCTGTTATAAAATTACTTTGATACATTTTTCAAACGATGTGGGGTATTCTGGTCCTATGGGTTTACCAGCAGAAGACAGGTACAGCAATGACGTGCTGCAGGTGCTCATTAGTGCTCTCAGCAGACCTTTCTTATGTTGCTTTATGAAAAGAAAGAGTCTCACTCCAAGTAAAACAGACCAAAGAAGACCCCCCTATATAAGAAGTTGGCAGCACATCATTAAGCTACAGTCATCAATACAGTGACCCCAAAATTCATAGATATATCCAGAATGGTTTGATAATCCCTTATTTGAATACATTTTAAAGAGAAGCTGAGATTCGACCTTCTTAAATGTACAGTATAGAATACTGATATATCAATAAATACATCTTAAAAATAGTTCTGTGCCAATATACTTGAGCTATTGCAGTGAAATGTTTCTTACTATTGCATGAACTCATGAATCAACATTAAATAGCATACAAAAGCAAAATATATACTATATCTAAAAATCTGCAAGTTAATGGTATATTTATATAAGATGTTTATAGTGAGAGTTATAAAAGATGAGAACAATTTCCAAGTGGTCATTTGAAAATACAAATGGCTACTCTCAAGCGTTTATAATTTGAACAGATGTGATGTCAAATGATGATGATTCTTGGACAGATGAAGATAGACTATGTTAAGCAAATGCTGATAAAAAAAAGAAAGTGAATAATTTCTGAATATGCTTTATGAGCCAATGAGTTGTAAACAAACATTAACAAAATATGGCAGAAATTGTTGAGCGGACATAAGCAAATGAAGACAAATTACCTGAGACACTGAGTTCTAGCAAATGAAGACAAGTAATATAAGGTGAAATGACTCAGCAAAAAAAAAATCTGAACATGTTTAAACAGAATGAAAAGAAAGTTCTGGGATAACCAGCATGTTTCATAATTTCCTTTTTTCCTTGTTTACTGGAGACAATCCAGGGTGGCCAAAAATCCAGGTACAAATTTTGGGTGTTGAAACATTGAGTTTTAATAGTTTTATTTATAATGTGGCCCATCGACTGTGTAATAGAGATGAGCATTCATTAAAAATTAATGGCACATCTTAATTTAAGAAAAGCCATTTCTAGTTTGTTCTGAACAGAATACACAGAAAATAGCTTTGCCCCAAAATACCCAAAATGTTTTGGACATTTTGGGGTCATTTATGAAAAAAGTGTCCTTTCTGAGACCACCAATAACTGTCACCACTTTCCTGGACCTTCTGGGGCTTCCCAGGGCGCCTCTGAATTCCCACTCTACCAATACAAATAAACCAGAGCCTGGGTCAATCTCATTGGTCTGAGCCAAAACCAGCCAGGACATTACCCAGCCTCCACAATCCCCTTCAGTGGGGTTCTTCCAAGAAAAAAGGGTAGGAATGAGTCTTCCTTGCTCCTGCCCTAGCTTGTCTCTATATGAATGGTGCTAGCCAACCCTGAGACCAGTACCAAAGTGACAAAATAGTACCATCTCAAAGACGGCAGGCACATTTTCCTTGTAGGCTTGTACAACCATACAAACTTGTGGACATGTGGATGGTTTTCCAAGGACTGCGGAGCAGAGATGTCTTCTACCTATTGAAGAAAGATAAGCTATCTTCCAAAAGAGTCTAGCAAACCTACTGAGGAAGATTTGAACTAGGATTCTAGGGAATGGGTGTAAAAAGCCCTCAGGTATTTATAAACCCTAAGGTCAGTAGAATATTAAACAATTGTATACAAATGGAGAAGAGAGGGCAACATATGAAAAATTATATCATACTAAGGGAATTAAAATCCTGGATATAGAGAAAATCATGGGAGAGGATGGCCTGAATGTAGTGGCTATCATGGAAATGTGGAACACGGAAAACCATGACTGGAATTTGGGATATAGTTATACAAGGCTACAATCTATTCGGGAAGGCCAGGCTAGAAAGGGAGAAGTGGCAGTAATATAATCTATATATAATATATAATGCTGAAGCAAAGGAACTTTCAAGTATTTCAAGATAAGGAGGAGACACTGTGAGTTAATATGGGAAGAAGGAATTCAGACTTTCTTCACAAGCAGAAATGGACAGATATTTAATGGATATTTAATGGAGATTCCAAGGCAGCATGGTTTCACCAGTTGTAAATCTTGTCAGACAAATGAGATCAATTTATTTGATTGGATGAGCAGAGATCTGGATCAGGAGAGAACACTATGGAGTAGATTTTCAAAACTTACATGTGTGAGTCCATGTGCGCTCACTATCTGGTTCGCACATTTGGATGCACAATTTTATAACATGCGTGCGCTGGTGACCACATGTTATAAAATGCTGGGTCAGCTCATGCAAGGAGGGTCGAGTTAAGTAATTATGCATGGCAATGCCTCGGGGCCTTCCCCAGTTCCCTCCCAGTCTGATCCAATTAAGGAGTGGACTAGGAGGGAACTTCCCAACCCCCTAGCCTAACATTACTTCTCCTTCCCCTATCCTGCCCTCTCCCTATCCCTGTCCTATCTAGCCTGATTTTTATTATCTCACCTTTTGCTCCTGCCTTGGAGCAGGAGCAAGTTGTGCGCGTCGGAACCCTGCCAGTGCACAATCCCCCAACACAGCAGCAAATGGCCGCTGTGCTGGGCACCACTAGTCCCGCCCTGACCTGCCTCCGGACTGCCCCTTTTTCAAGCCGTGGGACTTACACGTGTCCCGGGGGTTTATGGGCGTGGCCGGGCCATTTGAAAATTGACCTGGCACACATAAGGCCCAGCCACACGTGTAAACCCCTGGCTTTTACGCATGCTGCGGTTTGAAAATCTACCCCTATATTTACTCATTTTTCAGTAAGGTCTTTGACATGGTTCCACATAGGAGACTTATACATAAATTGGACACCCTGGAGTGGACTGACTGGGTTAGAAACTGGCTGAGTGGGAGGCGATAAAGGGTAGTGGTAAGTGGAGCTTTCTCTGAGGAGGGGGATGTTACTAGCAGTGCGCCTCAGGGATCAGTCCTTGGGCTAGTACTTCTCAACATTTTTGTGAGCTACAAAACAGAAAGATTGTTCAGAAAGGTTTGTCTTATTGCCAGTATTACAATAATATTGGTGGGCAGGCTGTGGAACTACAAGAAGGGCAGGATGTGGAAAACATGAGGAGGGATCTGGGCAAGCTCAAGGAATGGTCTATGGTCTGACAGCTAAGATTTAATGCTAACGAATGCAAGATGCAAAAACCCAAGGGGGAGTACAGTATTAGAGGTGAAATTCTTCTAAGCACAAAAGAAAAGCAGGATCTTAAGGTGGCCAAATAAGTGGATAAAGCAATGGCAAAAGCCAGAAAGATGCTTGGCTGCCTAGGGAAAGGAATGGTTAGCAGAAAAAGGGAGGTGATATTTCCCCTGTATAGGGCCCTGGTGAGACCTCATTTGGAATTCTGTGTACAGTTCTGGAGATTGCAACTTCAAAAGGATAAAAACCAGTTTGAGTCGCTCAAGAGAGTAGCTACTAAAATGGTCAGTGGTCTTCATTCTAAAGCATACAGGGAGATAGACTTAAAGCTCTTAACATGTACACCCCAGAGGAAAAGCGAGATAAGGGAGATATGATAGAGATATTTAAATATCTCAAAGGCTTCCATACACAGAAGGCGAACCTCTTTCAATGAAAAAAAGAAACTCTAGAACAAGGGATCATGGGATAAGGTTGAAAGGGGATAAACTCAGGAGTAATCTCTGGAAACATTTCTTTACAGAGAGGGTGGTGGATGCATGGATCAGCCTCCCAGTGGAGGTAGTAAAGACAAAAATAGTATCTGAATTCAAGAAAGCGTGGGAGAAATCCAGGAGATCTATTAGCAAGTGATGGGAATTATATTGCTACATTAATTGGGCATATAGGCAGACCAGATGGGCCATAATTCATTTTTCTGCCATCATGTTTCTATGTTTCTATGATATGCATACGACTGCAAAGGGGAAGGACTATTGCTAGTTGATTTCAATCTTCTGGATGTTGTTTCGGATATCCCAGCTCCCAGCTGTGATGTCTTCTAGAAGCAGGGAGATCCTGGATTCTCTGCAGGGGGAACATAAGAACATTTGCCATACTGGGTCACACCAAGTAAGAACCTCTGAAACACGCACCGTCAGGTTTTTGGGTTTATATTTGGACATCAATATAGCATTGTGGCCAGTTTTTTCAACATGATATGAGATATTGAGATTCCCTGTGTTAAGTTTCAGCACGTGAAGCAAGCATATTCAGTATTTGTGAGATATGAGATAAGTATATTTTATTTTCAAGTTAAAAGATTATCAAAACATCATAAAAATTGTGATTTACTATTTAGTTGTAGATCAATGATTATATATCAGGGCATTACAACAATGGTTGCTTCAAGAGCTATGTACAATGTATTAAAGGGCCAGAGTGGTCCAAATTATCTCCACCAACCTGTGTGCCAAAACCCATGAGGGTGTCTTGAGATGCCTTTGTCCTTAAGGTGCCAGTGTTAAAAAATAAATGATTTAAAAGCTTACGGATGGATTTTTAATGGCCCGCCTGTATAAAACACAGGGGTTACTGGGCCTTGCGCTCGCTGTGTGCATTTTAAAAGGGGCCCGACTTTGCGCACAACCCCTGTTACGCGTACAAGAGCCAGGCCTCGGCAGAGGGGCGGTCGGGAGGTAGGGGGGGCAGTCTGGGGGGGGGGGGGCGGGCAGGGCTAGAGGCGCCCAGTACAGCAGCCATTTGCTGCTGTGCCGGCACATGCAACTTGTTACAGCTCCTTTGAAGGAGCAAAAAAAAAGGTAAAAAAATGGAGGGGACCTAGGATAGGGATGGGAGTAGGTAGGGTAGGGGAAGGGGAAGGGAGGTTAGGTTAGGGAAGTTCTCTCCCAGTCCGCTCCTTAATTGGAATAGACTGGGAGGGAACTGGGGTGGCCGGTCAATGTGTCGCTGAGTGATTATGGCCTATGTCTACCCCTCCTTGTGCACATCATCAGCGATTTTATAACATGCATACACCGGCGCACACAAGGACTCGCGCGTTCTTTTTAAAAATCTACCCTTTAATGTCTGGCACTGATTCTGCCCACTCCCATTCAAACCCCTCCCTTTTGCAAACCCCCAGACCTTGCCCCCCCCCATCTACCTGAACCCCCTGCTGTACCTTTCCAAGACATCCTTGGTGGTCTAATGGAGACCCTGAGTACATCCTAGGGATCCAGGCCCAGGGCCGACATTTCCAAAATAGCTCTTGGTGACTGATATACATATGATATTTTACCCCTATCATATAATAACTTCAATCTGCATTGCTAGGAGATTATCTTGCCTCCATCACATGCAGTACACAGGCCAAATACAAAATAAGTGACTACAGATTAAAAAAAAGAAATATGAAACAAAAACTGAACTGGAAACCCAAATAAATCATAATCTACAAGCAGTGCGACACATGGAGAAATAAAAACAGAAATGCATTTCCTCTTGTATTCTGGAAGTCACATCATGGAGCAAAGGTAGTACATTGACCAGTTGATGTGGTAATGCAAATGATCCTGGAGCCATAGAGGGTTCTTAAGCCCCCAATGGACAGCATGAAAGTCTTTGAAAGGTAGGTAGGGTTTTGGGAGGCTGAGATTCAGTGGAGGTTAAAAAAGGGGAGGGAATTAGGTGGGAGGGGGTGGAGCCAATGCAGGCATCAAGTATTTTAAAACTTTTACATTTTTACATTGGCTGCCATATGGGGGTGGTGAGGGGATGGAATGGGGGTCTCTTTACCCCCTTGGGTTTTGGCACCCTTCAGGCCAAATACAAAATAAGTGACTACAGATTAGAAAAATAAATAATCTTCAGGTTGCGCGAACAAATTTGCGCCCGCGTGCAGGTTTTAAAATCTGCCCCTTTGTGACTCCTATAAGTGTTTTCAAATGTGAGTAAATGCAAGATATACTTCCAATTTAGATAGGGGTTATTTTGACACATTTTGTTTTAAGATAATTGAATTATGAATGTACATGAAAGATGTCTGATTTGATAGTAGCTGGGCTGGATGTTTTCATGATTGGCATTACTGCTCTCAAGTTTCAAACTTGTGCCAGTTCAACCCCTTTCTCCGTCTGTTTCCCATGTATGTAACTACTGAGAATTTTCCCCCTGAGATTCCTATAGTGTGGAGGCAAATACATGTTTCACAGAATGCAGTGTAAGAGCAATAGAAGAGTGTGCAGATGTTTTAAGTGTCTTTGCTTTAGATTGGGTTGACATCCTGGCACATATATTTTCAGTGCAGTTTTGCTACCTTTTTCATTAAGAGATCCGTGTTGCCTGAAGTTGCTTTGCAGATTCAGAAAGGGATAATCAAGCACATGCATAGGAAAATGAGGCAGCTAAAGCGTTCCATAACTTGCAGCAGAGTAGGCAAACTTACTTCATTATATGTTGTTTTGTCCTGCACAACCTCTGCTCTAGTTTTGGGTAGCACTCTTATTATTATTCTTATTTACCAGTTTGAACAAATAACTATATGCCTTGGCCTCCCCCTTGGCCTCAAAATGGGTGACTTGATTCCTTTGATTACAAAATTCAATTGATATGAATTGAGTGCCATTAATTAAGGAACTATAAGAAATCTGCTTATTTCTATATGCTTTAAACAGAATTTCAAATGATAATTTACTATTTGAGCTAAACATTGTTCTGTTGATTGCAAACCAGCATGCAATATTTAGTAAATTTTGGACATCACTGATGTAGAGGAAATTAGCAAAAAAAAATAATATATATATATAGAAAAATCCACATTTTCAGGTGAGTGAATAAAGCTTGTTAATTGAGCTATTATTTTATAATTTAAAGTAACTTATCCAATATCTTTCAGATTACAAATGAAATCCCTCAGTGCTTTTAAAAAAGAACTTGTCTGAAAAAATAGTTAAGATAAGATTAAACTATTATTTACAAAGTACAGAACAAACTGTATCCTGTGCTAAAATACAAAAAGAGACAAAGCATAAAAGCCCAGCAAACACAATTTCAGAAAAGCAAGTGTGGAGTTTAATTAGCAAATGCAGTCAACCTACATTTCACACCCCCTCTGGGGAATTTCCTCACGGTACAGGATACAAACATCTGGGGTTTTAATTACTGTTCTTTTTTCTATCTTTCATGGGAAAAAAAGGTTTTAAAATGATAAGTTGTCACCTGGACTAAGATAAAAGGGCATTCACAGAGCAGCAAGTGTGGTTCCTTTGCTGTGTCCATGTTTGCATTGCCTGCATTTCTGTTCTAGACAGCTGACAGATTTTTCAGTGCCCTGGCAGGGCATTTTATGAGGCATGAGGAGTATAGATATCCTGGACTTGAATGTCACCTCCTTCCTAACTTGTACTGAAACATCTTTCAAGATTAGCAAAACACGAAACAATTCAATGGGACTTGTCAAAGCTGTACATTATGTGGTCCATTGGCATACACTAAGGTAATAGATACCAGAGATAGCAGAGATCAGGGAAAAACAGGCTTAGCAGAGGTCATGGGGGAAATGAATGTAAACCACATAGTGTGACATCATTGATTTAATCTAAAAAATTGTTGTAGATTCTAATTGTAAAGAGCTAGCTGATTATATGGTGTCAAGGATGCCCTCAGGAAAGAGGTTGAAGCAACATAATAATTCCCAATGGCTCTGTTAAAGAAAAGACACTTAAAAAAAGGTAATGACAAGCATATTTATTATATTAAACATTTATACTGTAACCCCCTTTTTGGGGGATTGCTGCTCTTTAGGGCACATAGTTAATTTATTTCT
The DNA here is from genome assembly GCF_901001135.1 of Rhinatrema bivittatum. Classification (NCBI taxonomy): domain Eukaryota; kingdom Metazoa; phylum Chordata; class Amphibia; order Gymnophiona; family Rhinatrematidae; genus Rhinatrema; species Rhinatrema bivittatum. Next base: position 84,046,093 of record NC_042617.1, on the reverse strand, counting down.
TCAGGGGCTGCTTCAGCTAGCAATCCCATCCCTAACAACTCAATCCCTGGGATGAATTATTTTTATGGGGGGAAGCTCTTGCTTATGGCCCAGATGATGTTAAAAGGTTCCCAGTATGTGGGTACTGTATTGGTACTTCTCATGAGGGAAGAGGTTGTAAGAATGACAGGACTAGGTCTGGGTATTAAATAAAAGTTTGCTGATTAATACACATAAATTAAAGTCCATCCATCCATAATATTGAAGTTACACCTAAATGTTGGTACATTGTGGTTCTGGGTAGGTAGGTGTCCTTTTTTTCAGGCATCTGGGTAGCCACATGGTGATTTTAAATGTACGCAGCATACCCAGCAGCTGTGAGGGAATCCTAGAGGTAGGGTCCCTAACTGTATTGCAAAAATTCTGCCTTAGTACATCTTCTGCTTGCACACCCAACCCATTCTGGTCCCTTGGTGTTTGGAGATCCGATCGGGGACTCCTGCTCTTGTCCTTCCTTCTTCTGCAGTTCTTTGAGACTATATTTACTGATATTTCTGGGGGGACTTTTCTTAGGGAGAAGTTAGTGGGATCAAAAGAATTACTTCAAGCATAAAAGTCATTGTTTTAGCTATAATGCCCGAACCCTATTTACTTTAGTCAAAAATTTACAAACTTGACCAACTCAGAAGCTAATCCATTGTCAGAAGCTAAATGTAATGAAATAGCCTATTTTTTCAAGAATAAGGTTGATAATCTTGTTAAATCAATTTCTAGCGTAAAAGCCCAAGAAATAAAAATGATAAAAAAAGAATTTCTGATTGGCCTTTGTTTGAAGAGGTCTCCTCTTTGGAACTAGAAGTTGTAATTAAAAAATTAAATCCAACTAACCACCCTCTGGATTCGATTACATCAGTTGCTTTGAAACCAATTGCACATATAATAGCTCCAATTTTTGCAAAAATTGTTAATCTTTCCTTATCTGAAGGTTACCTTCCAGAAGACCTGAAATCTGCTATTATTAAACCTATTTTAAAAAAACCCAGTCTGAACCCAGATCTTCTGAGTAATTATAGGCCAATATCAAACCTTTCCTGCCTATCAAAAATAATTGAAAAATTGTTCATAAACAACTGGTAGAACACTTGGAATCAAATAACATCTTGTATCCAAATCAATTTGGATTCCGCCAACATTTAAACACAAAACTATTATTGTCATTGACCGATACAGTACTAAAAGGTTTTGATTTGGGTCAAAAATGTATTTTTGTCTTACTTGATTTGTTGGCAGCGTTCGACATGATAGAGACCATGATATCCTGATTACAAGATTGGAAGAGATTGGTCTTATAAATAAGACTCTTGGATGGATTACTTCATTTCTAAAGCAAAGATCCTTTCAAGTTAAAATAGATAATACCGTCTCTGAAAAAATTGAACTCCAAACTGGGGTCCCACAGGGCTCTGCCTTATCGGCAACACTGTTTAATATTTATTTACTGCCAGTTTGTCATCTCTTGGCAGGCTTAGGCCTGAATTTTTATATTTATGCTGATGACAGCTTCTGACCCCTGTATCAGATACAATTGAACAAACTTTCAAATTAATAACCATTTATCTCGCTGCCATTAATCAACTATTATGTCACATGAAATTAGCTTTAAACATGGAAAAAACTGAAATCATTCTCCTTGATAGAAAACCAAAAAATAATACGATTAATACTAATAATACTCTTGCTTTACCAAATAATATTAAACTAATGCTCTCTGATTCAGTTAAAGATCTGGGGATAACCATTGATTGTCAATTGAATTTCAAAAAACATATCTCTATAAAACTAAGGGAAGGTTATTATAAATTGTTGGTCCTGAGAAAATTGAAGCTGCTATTGGATGTCAATGATTTTCGATTAGTGTTGCAAGCCTTAATTTTCTCATCATCTTCCACAAACCACTTTGTGCCCTTTGCAGGTGCTCCAAAACTCTGCGGTGAGAGTGCTAACAAATTGTAAAAAACGGGATCATATTACTCCTGTTCTGATTAATTTACATTGGTTACCGATTTCACAGAGAATACATTATAAGGTGTGTTGCATCTTACATAAAGCTATACATGATCAAAAAACAGATTGGCTGAATTTTTTAATTTGACTTCACACCCCACAAAAATCATTAAGATCAGCTAATAAAGGACTATTGCAAATACCATCAGTAAATTCAGCCCACCTCATACTAGTACAAGATAGGTCCATCTCTATTGCTGGTCCCTGTATTTGGAACACAATGCCCCCTGAATTACATCTGGAATCAGAGTTTAAGGCTTTTAAGAAAGCATTGAAGACATGGCTCTTCGAACAGGCCTACGCAGACCATTTAGAGGAAAGAAGTAGCTAGAATGAAAAAGCAATTATTATTATGTTTTTCTTTTACCCATCCTTTTATTAATAATGTTATTTTATATTGAATATTACTGTATTTTAACCACCATAATTTATTGTTGTTTTTTATGATTTTATGATTCTATGATGTGAACCGTTGTGATGCTTCTTGTGAATGACCGTATAAAAAAGTTTTAAACATAAATAAATAAATAAATAAATAAATAAATAAGCAAGTTTCCAGCTCTGGAATCCCAGTGGGGTAGGGGGATCCAAAAACCTTCCCATTTTACTAAAGTTTAAAAAATACTTTAAAGGTTAAACTGGATACATCTTCTGCCTTAATCTCGCAGCAGGATCCATCACTGGTGCTTGCTAGGGTTTAGAGTAGGCTCACAAGTCTTTGATCCACTGGTGAAAGCCCTTTTGCCCCTATAAATTAGTGGGAGAAGGACCTTTTGGGTAAAGCTGGGAGGTTTCACCATTGTCTAAGAGTCAGACATCCTTACTCTTTGACTACTTCCTCTAACTGAACCCAATGTATATTGAAATGGCTGGGCTAAATAGTCTTTAGGCATCCAATCCACACTCTCCAGGTGGGAGGGACTTAGGGGTATGAATGGCTCCTTGCTACGTGTGTTCTAAGACAGGGACAGTGACATCTGATGGCCAGATGGAAGAGTCTGCCACATTCTCCCCCCCAAAAAAAATAAAGTGTCTGAAGAAGGACCCTTACTCATGAACAATTTCCTAAAATAAAAACAAATACAAATGTAAGAATATGTTATATTCCATCTCACCACTGGAAGGTACATTCCCTAAGGTGCTATGACCAGCATAGCAGGAAACACTGTCTCTTACAGTAAAACCAAGACGTACACATAAACATACATTAAATTACATAAACAACCATCTGGGCCCATTCTACTGTTTACTGTAGAGTGAATAGTGATTACTAATGATCTGAAGGCCAGCACTGGAGGAATAGGAAATGCTGCCACCAACCAAAATGAGGTAGATGCTCTCACCACCAATTAGAATGGAAACAGATTACAATATACTTAATAGACGCAGAGGGGTAATTTTCAAAAGGAGTTACACACGTAGAAGTAATTACATTTGTAGCAATTTTCAAAAGCCACTCGCGTAAAGTGCACATACGTGAGTAAATCCTATAGACAATTCAATAGCATATAATGTAGCAATTTTCAAAATCCCACTTTACTCGAGGTAAAGTGCATTTACTTGAATAAAACCCAGTTTTATTTAAATAAATGATTTTAAAATCAGGCCCATATCTCTACCACACATCCCTGTGAAAAAAGCCATTAGATCTTTTTCTTTCAGTCTTTGCTCTGTAATAGTAACGCATCCCAAGGAGGGGATACTAATCAAAAGAGAATACATTAGACTACTTAATTTCAAGTAAAATTCACTTCCTCTTAAAATCTGTCTCTCTAAACCCCTTTATTTATTTGTCTATTTATTTATTTATTTAACACTTTTCTATACCGACATTCATGATGTATATCATATCATGTCGGTTTACAAAGGAACAAGGGGTAAACATTAACTTAACATTGAACAAGAGGCAAAGTTACAATAAACAAGATGGAGTGACATAGAGAGTTGGAAAACAGGTATTAGACGCCACTGTCTTTTTCAAAACTTTATTGAAGCTTTAAGAATATATACGTCTCCACTTCATAAAGTTTTGAAAAAGACGTGGCGTCTAATCCTTGATTTTCAACCTGACAGCTTTCTTAGATGGCCTACCTTCGTGCTTTTTGTGACATAGAGAGTGACAGACTTCTGCTTTAAAAATCTGGGGATACAGGGTTTAATTTCATTTTCAGTAATTCTCCTATAATAAATAAAGAATTAGTAAGAGAGGTGTCAGATCTTATTAGGAGCTTCCATCTGTGAAAGAAAGAAATACATCAACACAAATGACAATAAATAAATCACCACCCATTTTATGAAGCTTTTCAACTTTATGACAGCGCCATGGTCATCCAGCAAACTCTCAGAAAGTTTTTGGCCCTCTAGCCATAAGACTGCATTTTAGTGTGACAACTCTGTACATCACCTCAACTTGTACCAGAGTAATCGCTATGACCCATTTCTTTCACTCCACTTGCAGCTAAAAGGAGAAAGGCTTAGATGACCTGATGCCATGGAACTCATACATGCAGTGTCCAATTTTAGAGTTTTTTGGGGCCAAACAAGGTGGTAGTGCTGGCCTAAGTGTTGGGGATAAACTTGCATTGGGGTTGATGGCCGCATGGGTTCCAACTCCACTGATTTCACTGACTGCTGGACTGACCAATTATGGAAAGTATCATTTCTGCTTCTAGCTTGTGTTGTTCCTGGACATCCATTTGTTCTGCCCAGGAGAGGGTACTGGTATTTCTGCTTGCCCAACCCACATGGGTTCCTCCATGACGGCTTCTACCACCACATCTGAGTTATCTCCACTTGCAAGGGTCTGACCTCACCCAGTAGCAGCCTTTGCTGCTGGGGCCATTTCAGATATGGATGTCATAATTGACAAAGAGGCTTCTCAGCTGAAAAGGGTTTGGGTCACATGATGCCATTTCCACTAGTATCTGACCCTTCAGGGAAAACTGGGCCTTCTCACTGTGGGAGTGCCAAACAGCAAAATGCACTTGACATAGATAGACCACTTTCCATCCTACAGTAATGCCGGGGCCTACCACAATATACTGAAACAAGTGTGTCTTGCAGCAATAGCAGTGAGTAAAGGACATTCTTGGGACAATGTAAGGCACTATAGTCACATACTTGGCCAACAGGATTGCTCCGGTACCAGCAAGCATCATCTGTAGTCTGGTGTGGTACTGCACTGGTTTCACTGCCTTGTTTAATTAATTTATTTATTTTCCAACATATTCACATCCATTTACATTCAGGTACTGTAGGTATTTCCCTATCCCCAGAGGGCTTATAATCTAAGTTTGTACCTGAGGCAATGGAGGGTAAAGTGACTTGCCTAATGTCACAAGGAATGACAGCAGTACTCGAATCCTGGTCTCCTAGTTTGTAGCCCACTGCCCTAAACATTAGGCTATTCCTCCTCCCTTTAAGTTCAAATTATTAACCCAATCCACATAATGGGACAACAGCTTCACTCACCCATTGCTCGCCGAAGGTCTGAACTGTGTAGGCCTCCTTGGTGGGTAATTTAGGAGGGCTACCATCACTGGAGCTAGAGAGCTTTGAGGTGGGCTTTTCAGCCATGATAATTTGAAGAAACATCACCACTTTAATTGCTGCCTTGCTACTGCTTCACACTCGTAGCTACAACTTTCAAAGTTGAAATCAGAATGTCTGTAATTCAATAAATAGTATAATTGATTGAAATCTGGGGAATCTGTTGCTAGCTTGGCTATCCTAGTTGAGTTATGAATCATTGGTCTTCACTCACAGATCGCTTAGCACCTCACCAGCACCACACAATCCCTCATGTTGAAGATGACATCTTAAGTGTGCTGCAACTTTTTATACAGCTCTATTGATGGTACATCTAACCATATACGCTGAAATGATGTCAGGTACACACATCACACATTCATTCTTCTCTGACAGGCCTCTCTTTCCACCAATACTTGAATGCAGGAATGAACACCATTTGTTGAAAACATAGCCATTACTTTTCTATACATCCTTGTACATTGTACATTTACGAAACATCATATTTCTCCTTAAAATATACTGTACATATTTTGCCATTGTTTTCAAACCCCATGATCTTTGGGCACCAATTATGTGACCCCTTTTTTAGGAGGATTGTTGCTCCTTAGGGCACATAACTAATTTATTTCTTCAGTTGCTGCTCTGGCTAGCAATTTCCATCCCAAACTTAACTCAATCCCTGGAGAGATTCCTTTTTATGGGGAAGATCTTGCTCATGGCCCAGACAATGTTAAAAGGTTCCCAGTGTGTGGTACTGTGTTGGTGCTTCCCATGAGGTGAAAAGGGTGTAAGAATTCAGACAGGACCAGGTCTGGGTATTAAATAAAAGTTTTATTGATTAATACTCCCTTACTATTCAATATATCTGGCTCCTCTGGGAGATATGATTGGGTCTTTTTATTTATACCCCTTTTATATATGTGGATGATGTCCAAATTTAGTACCTGTGGGACCTACTCCAGAATTAGTTCTCAGCTGTCTGGAGGATTGTATATTGGCAGTTAGCTGCTGGTTGAGAGAGAATTATTGGTTTTGAATTCTAAACAAGACAGAGGTAGGTATTGCAGATGGGAACAACATTGACGAATTAACAGCTCCAAATTGAAAGGGCTACAACTAGTAGGAAGTGTGTTCTTTAGAGCAGGGGTCCCCAACCACTGGTCTGCGGACTGGGACTGGGCCGTTGGGGGGTTTTTGCCAGTTCCGCGGCGCCGCTCTCCCCGGCTACCGTTCATTGGCTGCTGCTGCTGCTGCGGGGAGGCAGGGGCAAGGCTGGAGACCTGCCTCCTCCAACCCCAAAAGGGAGGAGGCACAACCCGAAAAGCCAATTAGCACATCGCGACTGAGCACACAGCAAGAAGATCAACGGGGCCATGGTGGAGCTCACGTCACCACGGCCCGAAGAAAACAGTCACGTCTAAACGTCCTTCCTGCCCATACTGCCCCGGAAGAAAAATGTTGCCGGAGCCGCACGGGCAGGAAGGAGGAGGAGCATCAGCCATCTGCAGAAGAGGAGCAGCGTGGCCCGAGAAGACCAGGGCCGCTGCAGAGCGCATCCTGCAGCGGCCCATGAAGAGGAGGCCCAGAGGTGAGAGAGAGGCTGAGGGATTGTAGAGTGTGTATGTGTGCGTGTATGTGTGGGAGTGAAGACCTGAATGTTTGCAGAGACAGATTGTGAGAGCCTCTGTGTGTGTGAGAGAGACAGTATGTGACAGTGAGAGCCTGTGCTTGAGCAAGACAGCATGTGGGAGTGAGAGAGAGCCTGTGTGTGAGACTCAGACAGCATGTGCCAGTGAGAGACTGTGTGTATGAATGATTGTTTGAGAGAGCATGTGAGAGTGAGAGCGTGTGTGTGTGTGTGAGAGAGAGAGAGAGAGAGAAAGCATGTGAGAATGAGAACCTGACTGTGTGTTTGAGGGAAGAAGACAGATGGAGAGAAAAGAAATAGAAAAAAAGGCAATATAAAAGGAATTGGCAAAAAAATAAGAAAGGGAAGGTGGGGAAAAAAAAGCCTGTGACCAACCTATTAGAAAACTAAGATCAGACAGATGTAAAAAAAAATAAATTACTTTTTACTGATTGGCACATGTAATCTTTGGGAATGTGCAAGAGTAGCACTTTCTCTATGCAGATCTCACAATGTACGAGATCAGCATGGAGGAACTGGAAGCCCATGGGGCCTGCACAGAGGAGGCAGCAGAATGGGCTTTAGTGCCAGTAGCAGCAATCAGCACCTCCCCAATAGCCACGCGGCAGCAGTGACAGTGGCAGCAGAGGAATGAGAGAGGCTTTGAGGTTGTGAGGGAGCCAGTGAAAGTGAGAGCATGAGTGTGTACGAGAAAATCCAGGGGAGTAAGAGTGTGTGTGTGGGGGAGGGGTGTGTGTGGACGGGGAGAGAGTATCTTACAGCCTGAGAGTGTGTCAGTGTCTGTGAGAGCGAGAGGTTATGGTTGGGTATAAGAGCATGAATGTGTATGTATGTGACAGTGTATGTGTGAGAGAGAATGGACATGTGAGTATGTGTGTGAGAGAGAGGATAACCTCCTAATCCTCGACAATATCAGGGTGACTGGAAATCAAGAGCTCCCATGTATGGACAGCAGGGACTTTTAAAATCCTTATTAGTTTTAATTATTGTGTGTTATTTGATATATGTGCTGTTTTGAAATATTTTATTGGTGTTTGGGAAATTGTATAAAATGTATATGATTTTAATTATTAGAAATTCTATTTATCAGTATTTTTAAAGTATTCTTTTATTATATGGTTTTACTATTATAACTGATGCTTTATGTTTCTTGATTTTATTTGTTTTATGAGGAATGGTGGTTCTGTTTTTCCATTGTTAATACACAGAATCTGGCTTCTTGGGGTTTCCATTTTAGTTTTTTCTAATTTGTGCTCCTTTATTTTGTATTCTGTATTTGGTGAGGGTCTGTCTCTGCTCTGTGTGTATGTGTGACCATGATGAGAGATTCTGCTAGCATGTAGTGTCTGTATAGGGATCTATAGCAATCGGGTTTGTTTTGTTTCCTCAGTAGGTGGTGTATTGTTATCCTAGGACCCAGTGTAATATTTACCCTTGCTTATTCACAGGTAGGGTTTTTGTTGTTTGAGTCCTTGGTGTTATTACTGTTATGTTACGATGGGATTGCAGTATAGATTTTGAGTGTCTTTTTTTGTGAGGTTTTGTGTTAGTTCACAATGTGTCTGGCAGCGGAAGGTGTTTGTGCTGCTGTTACTATGAGGTGACACCAGAATTTGAAAATATCTTTTAGTATGATGAGCTGTAAGGGAAACATCCAAGCTCCATTGTTTGGGGGAATTTCAGTGGATGCACAGAGTTAGAGAACTGGACGTGAAGGATTTATAAATGTCATAAATAAGTATGCACTAAAATCCAACCCCATCCATAACCCTGCCCCCATTTGAAAAAAGCCCTGCCCCTGCCCCACCCCCACCCTGCCCTGCCGGGTCATGGAAAAATGGTCTTGCTTGAAGCCAGTCCCTGGTGCAAAAAAGGTTGGGGACCACTGCTTTAGAGGTAATGAATGCTAGATGGACATTGGAATGTCAAATAAGTACAGTGTTGCAAAAAAGCTTATGGGCATCTATAGTTGGTGAGAGAATTGAAATCTTTTTGAGCTTTGGAGCCCTAAAGTTGCTGGTTTAATACCCTGGTGATATCTGTCATTGTTTACTACAATGCAATCTATTGTGGTCTTTCCAGTGTTATGATTCGGAGGCTCCAAATAGGACAAAATATGGCTGCAAGAATTGTTATGGTAGAAGTAGAAGAGAATCAGCTACAACCTTTCTCCTGAAATTACATTGCTTGCCAGTGAAATTGCGCTATAAATTTAAGCTTCATATATTGGCTTTTAAGATCATGGGTGGAAATTGTCCCCCTCATATGAAGCACAGAATACGTTGGAAAACAGCTAGTAATGTACATGCACAATATAGCGGCCAATTTCAAAATTCATAAGTTAAAATATTTCGGCATGTTAAGTTAGAAAATAGATCTTTCTCTAGGACAATCCCCAAGATTTGCAATGAACTTCCTCCACTGATTAGGGAAGAGAAAGATCTTATGTGATTCCATCGTCAAGTAAAAACTTGGCTAATTATGTCCCAGGTATGATTGCTGATGTATTATTATCAGTAATTTTATATGAGTCATTTACTGGAATGCTATCTCTGATTTATGGTAATTTTAGATGTGTCTTGTAAGCAATATTAGCTCATTCCATTGTTTGGAAGATGTTTTCTTTGATTTAATGATTTTTTTGTGATTTTATGTTTTTTGTTATTTGATTAGTACATCGCTTTGGAAGTTTTTATTGTAAAAACTGGAAAGTGATTTATAAAAGTCATAAATATAAAAATACATAAATATTCATAAATTAAAGTCCATCCATAATATTGAAGTTACATCTGAATGTTGGTACCTGAGTGATGCTGGGTAGGTAGGTGTCCTTTTTTCAGGCATCTGGGTAGCCCTATGATGATTTTTAATGCATGCAGCATACCCAGTGGCTGTGAGAGAATCCTAGTGGAGGGGTCCCCAACTTTATTGCAAAAATCCTACCTTAGTTCACCCAGCCCGGCCTGGTCCCTTGGTGTATGGAGATCTGATTGGGTTCTCTTGCTCTTGACCTTCCTTCCTCAGTGGTTCTTTCATCCTATATTTACTGATATTTCTAGGGGATTTTTCTTAGGGAAAATTCAGTGGGATTAGGCAAGTTCTCAGCTCTGGAATCTCAGTGGGAAAGAGGGATCCATAAACCTCCCCACTCTGTTAAAGTCCAAAAAATACTTTAAAGATTAAAATGGATACATCTTCTGCCTTCACCATCTCTCACAGCAGAATCCATCACTGGTGCTTGCCCACCTAGGGTTTAGAGTAGGCTCACATGTCTTTGGTACCCTGGTGAGAACCCTTTTGTCCCTAAATGTTATCAGGTTTAAAAATATGTCTATCTGTAAATTAGTAGGAGAAAGACTCTCTGGCAGAGAGTACATGGTGAAGTGTCACTTCTAGTAGAAACTGCTTTTGGGTGAAGCTGGGAGACTTCTCCAGAGTATAAAAATCAGATATCCTTAATCTTTTCTTCCTAAAATGAACCCAAAGTGTATTTAAATGGCTGGGCTAAATAATCTTCAGGCTTCCAATCCAAATTCTCTAGGTGGCAGGGACTGAGGAGTACGGATGGCTCCTTACAACATGTGTTCTAAGACAGGGACAGTGGCTTCTGGTGGCCATTCAGGGAGGGTCTGCCACAATACTCTGCCCTATGCAAATTGTTTATACTATTGTTCACTGTTAATAAAGATATTTAAACTAAAGGCAGATTACAATTAATGCAAACACTGTTAAAATTATACACAACTATATACATAAAACATGATACAGAGGACATTACATTTTAATAAAATTATCTGTCAATATACAAATATATAATTAATATCAGGGTAACCAAAAAATCTCTACTTGCTTAAAATGAGGTTTGCTATTGTAAACAGTGAACCTTCAACTTCTTTCTGGACTGAAGGATCTCTAGCTAAGTACTATAGCTTGCAGAGCGTGGCCATTGGTATTCCTGTGTTTCGTGGACCCTTGGTCCAAGGTGAGGGTTGATAACACAGGTCCTCACCATTGGGAGGTGAAGACAGCTGCAGCAGGATATGTAGTAGTAGTGGTAGAGAGATTGAGCACCCTGTGTCACAGCCATGTGATCACAGGAGCTTGTAGAGAGAGTACTGTGAGGGATCCTGAGGAGCGGGGTAAGAGACACAGTTGAGAGGGAACCCACAGTATTCAGGTAGAACTGGAGATGCAAGTACCAGAGCAGGAACCTCCAACAGAGAAGTGCTAGGCAGGCCCCGAGGAGCGGGGAGTGTGAGACAGGAACTTCTTCAGGGATGTAGCAGAAACTGTCCCGAGGGGTGGGACAACATAGCAAGAGAGGCTCTGGTGTGATGACGTAGGCTGACCCGCAGAGCGGGGAAGCCCGAGTCGAATCTCTGAAGTAGTGAATTAAGCAACACCGAGGAGCGGGGCTGCACACGATGGAATCTCTGGTAGAGAAATGGCGGCACTACCCCGAGGAGCGGGGAGGTGCAGAGTACAGTCACTGGTGTAGAACGTAGGCACTGTTCCAAGGAGCGGGAAGCACGGAGTACAGTCACTGGCTTAGGCACTGCCCTGAGGAGCTAGGAAGCACAGAGTCGAGTCTCCAAAGCAGTAAGGCATTTCGAGGGACAACCCTGAGGAGCAGGGAAGCCGGCAGGCAGGACCTCTGGGAGGTGCAGGGGCTAGCCCGAGGAGCGGGGGAAGCCTGGAGATGAAGTCTCCAACTGGAGCGCAAGCAGGCCCCTGAGGAGCGGGTACCCGAGCCAGAGTCCAGAGTCGCAGGTAGATCCAATGCAGGAACCATGGATTCGAGGAGACAGGAGCAAGCACCAATAGTGAAGGAACTCGTTGCCAAGTCAGCTAGCAAAGGGTGAGGGAGGTGCTTATGAATCCCAACCTTGTGATGTCATCAGTCGGGGACATCCCTGAGGTTCCCGCCTAGGAAGGCCTGGAGTTGGCATGGGTGGCGGCGGCATCCCGGCCGCCACGAGGAGCCTTGAGAACCTGGAGGCATGCAGTGGTAGCGGCTAGCCCCAGCCGTGAGTAGACCTGGAGAGGAGAGCAGGCACATGACATGAGTTGAATCGGTCACAGTGAGAAGTGAGAAGGGAGGAAACATCTAAATTAAAAACAATCTTCATTGCTTTTATATTTTTTATGCTGTTCTTTATTTTTTGCATTGTGGCTTGGGTTATTTTCTTTAAGTTTCAGTAAAGACTATTTTATTTGAACAGCACTCTGTGAGTGATCTATTCTATTTTGCTGCTCTATTGCCAGAACTGTAGGGCCATTGGCTGAGTTCTGGTGTAAACCTGTTTATTTATCACTGCTGCTGGTAATATCCTCCATACTTCTATTATGGACAGTTTTGCAACTTTGTGAGGTCTTCTATTTTCAGTGTGAGCCTTAAAAGTAAAGAGTGGATAGATACACTAGAGGGCCTAGGAAGATTATTCTTCCTCCTCGTCCAGACTTAACCAGGACCCATACCATCCCAAAGTGAAGGATAAAGCATCCAATTTTGGGACCAGTGACAGATAATACAGCAAGTACCTGAATTGAAAATGCCTGCAGCCTGTTGTGCAGCAAGAGATATCAGATAAATTAGAGCACTCCTACATTTCTGATACCATGTTCATTGTTTATAGGATTGTAAGAGATCTTTAATGAGATTAGAAGATTTGCACCTCTGTTTTGGTGGATTCTTGTATGGACAATGCATGAATACATGCAATGCATTGAAACCACATATTTCAGTGCATTGAATGTGTGGAACTTTACCCACCTATAATATGGGCAGCCAGGTCTAACGCTTTTGCCCAAGCCCGCCCCTTTATAACCACAAAACACACAACACAGATTTGGGAGTCAACAGGCCGCAGCTTTATTAAACACCCCGAGCCATACACATATAATCTTAATCCCCCATATGCGCCGCAGTCAGCAAGATGGGCAACCCAGGCTACCCCAGCCTGCAACTTGTGCAAACCCAGGCTATTCCAACCTGCTCGCTGGGTGCCCACCCAGGCTATCCCAGCCTGTATGAAGCGCCCACTTTTACTTGTCTGCCTGTCATAGATACGATTCCTGTTGTCTGAGTCCTGTGCTTTTATGTTTTGGTATGTTAGACAGTGGGGCAGATTTTGAAAGCCCTATGCGTGCCGAGCCTATTTTGCATAGGCCCGGTGACGTGCACAAGACCCGGGATGTGCGTATGTCCCAGAGCTTGAAAAAAGGGGGAGCATTGGCGGTCTGAGGTGGGGGCATGGCCAGAGGCCTCTGTAGGGTCTCTAGGCCGGGGATCACGTGCCCGCACTTGGCAGGGGCAGGCACAACTTGCAAAACAAACGTAAGAGGGTTTTATGTAGGGCTAGCGGGTTAGGCAGGGGAAGGGAGGGGAAGGTGGGGGAGCGGAAGGAAAGTTCCCTCTGAGGCCACTCTGATTTCGGAGCGGCCTCAGAGTGAACAGGGAAAGCCATCGGGGCTCCCCTAGGGCTCGGCACGTGCAAGGTGCACAAATGTGCATCCCTTTGTGCGCGCTGACCCCAGATTTTATAACACACGCACGCGGCTGCATGTGCATGTTATAAAATCGGGCGTAGATATTAAAATCTGCCCCAGTGCATATGGTTGAGTTAGTGCTTTTATGTATATTATGCCAGGTTTGCTAGCTAGGTTCTCATAAAATTATTTATTTCAGATTTGGCAACACTGTGCTCTACTTCCCATCCCATGTCTGTGTTCTAATCTGGTTTATAACAATAGTAAAATAATATAGTCCAATGGTAGGGGAAAAAATAGCATACACAAATTAATAATGATCTCCTCCAAAACAGTTTCTAATGTGTGTATCCTCACAAAATGTATAATGTGAGCAACATTCTGCTATGGTACTAGAATCCTATGATCCTAGACTTATTCAGTCATGCTTACAGCACCTTCATAATTAAGAGCTTAACTGATGTTGAGCCCACAGGTCGGTATCTTTGTCATGTGGTTTTTTAGGGGGTTTACTAACTTTTGGTATTTTTTTATCATTGTATTTTACTGCCAGCTTTACTGGTTGTGGAACTTAGTACTGCTGCTTTGTGGCTTAGTAAATGCTAGGGATGTGCAGACCAAAAGTTTAAGTTCATAAGTCCATAAGTCGAAAGGGGGTCCCATTTGCGGTCAATATGGACATATGGAGAATTCCATAAGTTGAGTCTATGTCCATATGTGCAAATAAAAATTTAAACCCCTCACCCGCCTTAATCCCCCCCCCCCCCCCAAGACTTACCAAAACTCCCTGGTGGTCCAGCGGGGTCAGGACGCCATTCCTGAACTCCTTTGCAAGGAGCACGTGACGTCGGCGTCACGTCGGAGTGACGCGGCGTCACGTGATTCCCCTCGGGTTTGCTCCCGGACCCCTCGTTGGGCTCAAAAGGAACTTTTGGCCAGCTTGGGGGGGCCTCCTGACCGCTGGCCTGTCCGCTCCCGGACCCTCACAGAACTTTTGGCCAGCTTTGGTAAGTCTTGGGGGGAGGGGATTAAGGAGGGTGAGGGGTTTAAATTTTTATTTAGATCAACAATCGCGATTTCCAACGTATTCAACATAGCTATGTTGAATACGTTGGAAATACGATCGTTTAAGCCTCATCTTTTTTTTAAGTTAAAAAAAAAATAATTTGCGTTTTCCATTTAAGTTCAAAACAAATGCACACCCCTAGTAAATGCCTCCCTAAGTTTTTACTTGAGGCAATGGAGGATGAAGTACGTTTCCCAAGGTCACAAAGAGCAGCAGCAGGATTTGAACCCTGGCTTGCAAACCACTATTCTAACCATTAGACTACTCACCCACTTTGTACGCACATAACCTTTGCACCAGCCTTTAATCAGTTGCAAAAGTACCCATGGGAAAGTATGCATGGGACTTCTCATGCATTCTCTCACTCCCTAGACCTAACCCCTTTACCCACAGTGAGGATGAGGGGACAATTTCCAAAGTTATTTCTGTGGGTAAGAGTATTTTGCCCATTGAAATGGGCCCACAGAAATGACTGAAAATTGCCCTCTCCAGGCTTCTTTGTGATGTGAACCTCTGTGCCAAATGGATATGGTAGTACTGACAGGAAAATGGAATTATATGAGTCAGTATACTGTCATCGACATTCTTCAACATCTATACAAAAAATAAACCCCTTAGCAAGCTTATCCTTAACTAGGCATTCTATCTACAAGGACAAATGGGCTAAGTGTGCTTGATGGATACTTTGCTAATAGCCAACTGCATGCAAGTCCAGCAAAGATACACATCATCAAATTTAATCTTAGAAATTGAGACTCTAAGCACAATGTTTTTACTGGTATGAGACAAAAGACTATCATTGCACAAATCTCCTATACCTTCATGTTGTAGTCATACATTTTCCTTGCAATCTCCAAATGAGGGTAAAATAGCAAAAGTTAATACCCTCAGCAAAATCTCTGTATGTTGGCCATATTCACACTACATCAACCATGTTGGCATTCTGCTATTCTGCTGAAAATGCCTGTGCAGTTTGGAAATATTCTTCACTACCTGACATTGTATTAAGCATGGGCTGCTGTTGTGTCACTGGATGACTTAAGCATACAATTGTCAATATTAGATCTCACAGCAAGCTTGCAGACTCACCTTGTACTCATGAGACTGCAAGCTCATTTTCAAAGGGAAACCCAGCACATGGATACAAAGTATCAGATTCTACATACTTTGCTCCTGCATTGAAGCAGGCATAAACTGTTGCTGAAAATTATGAATGCCAATTTGATTATGCAATGTCCAGTGTAATTTCTCTCCCACTCCTAACTCCCACCCATCCCTGCCCTTATTTGTGCACAACAAGTCTGTATAATGTGAACACTGACCGTATTTTTACTTCGGGGGCGGGGGTGGTGGTGGATGGAAAGGATAATCAAACTGCATTGTTCAGATGGTGATTCACTGTCATGCTGATGGAATGTCTTATAGCCTATTGTGATGCTTTTTCTATTATCAAAACCTTTTTATATATCATAACATTGGAAAATGTGGATAAGTTTCAATAAATACATTTGAATATATAATAAATAAATATGGGTTTACCATGTAAAAACATTTGATTATTGCCTCCTAATGTCCTTTCAGGTATTTGTTCCTCCTGATGTATGCCAAAAGGTTATATACCATGCTGTGTGCATGGGATAATGCATAAACTTAAGACATCTATTGATCAGGGAGGCCAGGACAGATCCTGGTTTGCCCTTGACAATGGTTGGCAACTTTGTGCTTTTTGGGGTCAGGAGGGTGACATGGTATCACATGGCTGGAGTCCTTGTTTCCCAGTAGAGCTTTCAACCATGCAAGGATTGTTGCTGTTTGATTGGCTCCACTGGGTTTTGAAATTTGGCACATTAAGTTGGGAATATAAGAATAGGGGTTCTGCAGAACCATGCTTTTTCTCTCCTCCTCTTTTCAGGTTAGTTGGTTTGGTGCTCACCAAGGCTGGATGTCCTAGGTTACTGCAGGTGATGTTGGTAGTCTGTCGCCAGATGGAAGACATCAGAGAGGGATGGCACTTAGGGCTCTGATTCATTATTGGGGAGAAGGGAGTGGGTTGAGTGCTGACCATGGCCTGGTGAGTGGTGGCAAGGTTGTGTTTGCAGGAGTGTGTTTGATGAGTTGTATTTTTCTGGGTCATGGTATGTTGATGCAGGCAGTGTTCCAGCTTTGAGTGGTGGTCCTGGGCTGAGTAAGGTATTTTTTTCTTGCTGCAGATGCGGGCCATGGTATTCAACAAGGGAGGTTGTGTGGACAGGCTTGTGTCATGCGTGAAGGGTTGGCCCTTCAGGTGGTGTGGAATAGAAGCTGTCTGTCCTTCCTTTTGTCGGCTTTGTGGGCACAGGTAGGGCTTTTGTTTGCTGTGGGTTCTGCGATTGGGTTTGAGGGTAGCCCTGTCATGACTCATGGGGGTAGTTCAAAGGGGCTTAGCCAGAGAGGGCTTGCTGCTTTGAAGGGGCACTGTACTTCTGTCAGGGTGTGCCATGGCTTGGGGCTTCAGGTGGGGGTGCCAGTGGTGCTTGGTGGTGAGATCTCTCCTGGGCCCACAGTGCCTTCTTCTGGAGTGTCGACAGTGCTGCCTCTTTCTGGTGAGCTAATGGGAATGGGCTGGAGTCCTTGTAGTGGTGGGTTCTGTGTGTGTGTGTGTGGGGGGGGGGGGGCGGAGGCTTGGTTTGCAGCCTGTTGATTCTTTGGTTGGGATGGGCCACTTTCATAGCTCTACTTTAAGCCTGTCAGGGGGGGGGGGGGGGGCTGGGATTTGTTGGGATATTGGTTCCCTCATTGGGCTAGGTTGGGAGTATGATTGTTTGGCCTGAGGAGTAGCAAGGGTGCTATGGCTCTGGTTCTTTTGGGCAGGAATCTTGGCTCCCAATGCTGCAGCCTAAATGATATGGTGGTTGGCATTGTGGTATGGTCGGGTTTCCTGTGGGTGGGTTTATGTTGGTGCTCTCTTTGGAATTTTCCTTGCCAGTTGTGGCAGTGAAGGATGGTGAGGCAGGAAGTATCTGTTTTTCTTCCTTCAGAGGTGGATTAGTGACGGAGTGAGGTTGTTGGCACTGAGGATCTTTTGGGGATTTTGCAGCCGGATGACTATAGGAGTCATCTGGGTGTGGCTGTCAGAGTGTGCGAGAGCATGATGGGATGCAGTTGAATAAGGGACAGCCTACACGTTTAGAATCTACTGTTGGACCGACTGCAGATGTACCTGGTGAGTCTCTCTGGGAGGTTGGCCTTGGAGGGAAAGGGCAGCAGGGTTCTGTTCTTGAGAGATCAATGTGCAGTCTGGGGTGCACAAGAAGACCAAGAAGAAGCATTGACGGTGTGGAGATAGGGAGATAGGGAGTTCAAGAAGTCTTCCAGTTCTTCTTCATCATCCTCAGATCCTGGTCTGGTGCCAGCTGTTATTTCTGCTGTAAAGGGGTGGGGAGACTGATGCTCCAGCTTTCTTGACCCTTACAGAATTATGGGAGGGTGTGTCTCAATTGTATCACAACAAGATATGGAAGTGGAAATATATTGATATGCTTTGCATGCTGGAGGGAAGGAGAGGCAGATGGAAGAATAGGAAAAAGATGGGGAAGAAGAATGCTGTTCAAGATACAGAGAAGAGGGTTCCTAGGACTATAATGAATTTGATCAGGTGCTTTTTGTGCCTGGCTAGTGTGCTTGGGCTGTATGACTATGCCTTGTACGGGAACATTTTGGCTTATGCTAACACAATTTTGGCTGTCCACAAGGACTATGAGGATTGGGCTTGGCTCAACTATGATGAATGCTGTAGGGATAAAATGCAGGAAAATAATTTATGTCCTGGGGCACTCAGGATTTGAGCTTATTGCTCACTCAAATGACAAGGTGGTGATGTGGAATTAGGCCTCTGGGTCTTCTTCGCTGGTGGGTTTATCCTTTTTTGGCATAGGAAAGGCTTCTGTGGGGATGTCCGATGTCTGTTGGTAATTTAACAGATCTGTGGGTTCCTTTCAGGACTGTAAATTTAAGCACCTGTATTCTGTGTGTTCCGCTATTAATTGTCAATGCTGAGGTGCTGGGGGCCCCATGAGAGGAGTGAAGTAGAGGTTCTTTTGACAAAGTACTTACTTCAATCATTGTTGATGCGTTTGTGGCTTCAGCGGTACCCGCATAGGAAGGTGGTTGTGATGTTGGATGAGGGTTTCAGTTTGGGATTTTGGATTCTTTGTGTTGGAATGTTGATGGAGTACAGTAAAAATTCAGCTTCTGTTCACAAGTTTGCTGATGTGGTTGCATACAATTTGGAGGAGAAATTGCATTTGAGTAGGATTGGTGGGCAGTTTTTGGTGCCTCTATTTCAGAGAATTTGTCCTCATTTGCAGTGGTGCCCAAGAAGGATCCTTTCATTTCAAACACAATTTGTCTTTTTCTGAAGGTCACACCCTAAATTATTTCATTCCTAGGAAGTATTGTATGGTTGACTATGCTTCATTCCATTCCACAGTGCAATTGGTGCGTTGGTGTAGGCTGGGTACTTTGTTGGCTAAGGTGGACATTGAGTCCACTTTCCGTTTGCTTCCTGTGCATCCCGATAGCTTTCCTATTCTGGGTTTTCAGTTCTGGGGTAGTTATTACTTTGATAAGTGTATGCCAAGGAGCTGCTCTGTTTCCTGCAAGTATTTTGAAATGTTTAGTACCTTTGTGCAATAGATGGTAGAGTGCAATAACATTGTGCATTAGTTGGATGGTTTTCTTTTTGTTGAACCTAGGTCTTTGGATGTTTTTGAGTCCATTATGGCCAGTTTCTTAAATGTGGTGCAGCAGTTCAGCATTGTAATTGCAGGGAAAAAGATGGAGGGACTGGTAACAAGTCTAGTTTTTCTTGATATCAAATTGGATTCTTTGGCTATGGTGTCTCACTTTCCAGAGGAGAAGCTGTCTACGATGAAGTGATTAATATTGTATGCTGTGTTGGCTAAGAAGATTCCTTTACATCAGATGTGGTCCTTGGTGGGTATTCTGAATTTTGAATGTTGTATCATGTCTATGGGTCACATTTATTTCAGCATGTCTTCAGCTATGGCTGGTGTTAGTATAGGGCAACATCACATAAGGATTTCTAGCCACATTCAAGAGGAGATGTGAGTTTGGTCCACTTTTCTGGATTCTTTTAAGAGAGTATTGATGTGACAGGAGGAGCCATTGTCCAATTGTGATTTGGATTTGTTTTTGATGTGGCTGGTGGTGTCGGTTCTGGTGTTTACGGTCAGGGGACTTGGTGTGCAGCATCTTGTCCAGAGTCATGGGTGTCGGCAGGTACAATGTGGAATATTATCTTTTTAGAATTGTTTTCTAATGTGGTGACACTGGTCATTTGTGGGTGATAAGTTGCATAACATAAATGTCATATTCTGGTGTGACAACTTGGGGGTTGTATAGGTGATCAACAGGCAGTCTGCTTGCTATGTGTTAATTGTGGTCTTGTTGTGGGAGTTTGTCTTGCGGTGTCTGCAGCTGAATTTGACTGTATGGGCACAGCAAGTCCCTGGTATTGTTAATGCTATCGCAAATTCTCATTCTAAGTGGGCAGTGTTCCAGAGGCTAGAACCGGGAGCAGATTTGTTGAGAGCAGAGGTCCCCAATTTTCTTTAGAGGTTCAGTGTTCAGAAGACTGAAGAATGCTGAGGGAATCAATAGCCCATCTACTTGGACATCATATGTTGGCAGTTGTAGGAAAGTGCTGCAGTTTTTATTATCAGGGGATGGTCTTGGGATCCAGTATCTGAAGTGCTGTTGATGGATTATATTACTAGTACTCAGTCTGTGGTTTTTACCAAGGCTGTGGTTTCTGGTCACCTTTCGGGTCTATCTTTTTTTCTGTGGGTGGGGGTTCCTATCTAACCATTTTCTAATGTGTCACATGTTGTTGTGTTGGTCTAGGGTCTGGGTGTGGTTCCCATTGGCAGGCTTCCAATTACGCATGAGTTATTGCTACATTTTTGTGAGAAGTTGGTGGATGTTTGTTTTTAGGCTTATGAGACATGTCTCTTCCTCGTGGCCTTTGTTATATCATCCTTTGGGGCCTTTAGGTTGGTCAGTTGGTTGGTAGGGTGGCAGGTTGGCGTGATCATTCTGGATTGTTGTTAGAGCATGTGGTGTTGGATGCAGTGACTGTCTGTTTGAAGATTCATCCATTTGACAATTTTCGTGCTTTTACGTCTGTGTGACCTGTGGGTGGTGCATGAAGATGTTGTTCTGTTGCCTAAATATCAATTTCCTGCGGTATTGCAAGCTGGGTTAGCTGGGTTTGGATATTGGTCGTTATGACACTAATTCCTTTCGTATTGGTGTGGCTACTTCTGCTGTTTCGGGGTTGTCAGAGGATGTCCTTGGCATATTGTTCATTGGAGTTCAGATGCCTTCAAGTCCTATGTCCGTATATGAGCAGATATGGGTTTGTGGACTTGGTACTGTTTTAATGTTTCTTTTTTTGCAAGTCCCTGGAGGGGAGAACAGAGTTGTTGGATTGTTAAGCATTCTTATGTTGTTTGGGTGCATAGACATGCCCTTCAGCACCCTTATGATCAGCACTTGGGTTTTGCAGTGTGTGTGGAGTGAAGGTGTGCTGGTTTGGCAGTTGGGGGATGTACTGGGGCCAGATGCTTCCTTTTGTTCGAGAATTGCTGAGGACTTGGGCATGGTCATTGGTGCTCATATACATCTTGTGGGCAATGATCTGGGATGAGGATCATGTCATCAGTTGCTGAGCGCTTTTCTCAAGGATTTATTCACTATCATGGTGTGGTTTCCTAGTACAGTGTTGATTTGATCTGATATCATTCTATTTTTTTGGGATCAGGTGCTTTGGGATTGCAGTTGGATTAAACCTAACAAAAAAATGTGTTCCTGGCTGTGCAAATGTAGGGATGGCCAATAAGCATTTGAAGCATGAGTGAACTTGGGATTTTTGTGCTGGCCTGTACAGGTTGGATGGGGTCTATTTATCTAATGTTGGATTGGATCTGTTAAATAATGCTTTCCAGGAGGCCTTGGAGGTTGTTGTACCAGTGGATTGTTAGCCAATAGCCACAGCTTTGAGGTGGGGTCATGGGGATAGATCTCTGACTACCCTGTGACTATGGCACTGTTATCTGAATGGACTTGTACTTGGTTCCTTCGATGGATCGGCCGGGGGGGCTGATTGATCATTCAACATTTAGAAAGAAGGTATAGCCGGTATAGTCACATCTGTGTGGGCATCTTAATGGGATGTGGTGGGCACCTCACATGATAGCAGTGATGGTGCTTGCAGGATGCCAGCAGGCTGGGTATCCTGGGGTGGGAATCATGCTCGGGATGTGGCAAATGCTTACAGGGCAATGAGTTAGGTGTTAATATTATTATGTTTGTGTATATATCTATATAAATATACATAGTAACATAGTAACATAGTAATGACAGCAGAAAAAGACCATATGGTACTTCCTGTCTGTCCAGCAAGTTTCTTATGGTAGTATCTGCCACTCCGTGCAGGTTACCCCCACATTTCTTTTAAGGATAGTAACTGCTGCTCTGTGCCAGTTATCCTTAAGCCTTATATTAAAGGCAGTAATATTTACAATCAAAATCAAGCAATTGTCAAACCCATAACAAAAGTACTCCTAGCAACATTTTTATGGGGTGAGTGATCACCCTTCTTGATAATTCAGACAATGCTGCTTGAACATGCTTTGCTTTTGGACTTGGTCATAGAAGCAGTCTTAAGCTTTTTTTCTAATATCCGTGTATCAATAGCCAGAACCATAAAAGTCTGGGCCCAGCATTGGCAGTCATCTGAATCCAATTCCCTTTTTTCCTCCTTCCTCTTCCCCACCCCCCAATCGAAGCAGACAGCAATGTTGTTGGAGCTGCATCAAAGGAATCAAGGCTGTTTAAGGGTGGTAACTCCCATGTGCTTTGCTAAGGATGGTAACTGCTGCTCCATGCTGCTGCTCCAGTTATCTCCATCCACAAGCTTTTAGAGATCAACAGTGTTTGTCCCAAGCCTTTTTTAATTCAATTACTGCTTTCGTCCTCACCACATCTTCCGGAAGGGTATTCCAAGCATTCACCACCCTCTCCAGGAAGAAATATTTCCTGATGTTGGTTCTGAGTCGTTCCCCCTGGATTTTCTTTTCATGACCCCGGTTCTACTATTTTGTTTCCAACAGAAAAGCTTCTGCATCATTAAACTTGTTCCTCATTAAAATCTTTTAGATATCTGAAAGTCTGTATCATATCTTCCTGCACCGCCTCTCTTCCAGGATATATATTTAGATCCTTCAGCCTCTCCTCATAATTTTCTAATGCAGATCCCACACCATTTTGGTCACCTTTCTCTGGACTGTCTCCATCCTGTCTCTGACCTTTTTGAGATATGGTCTCTAGAACTGAACACAGTACTCCAGGTGAGTCCTCATCAAGGACCTGTACAAGGGCATTGTCACCTCCTTTTACTTACTGGTTATTGCTCTCTCTATGCAGCCCAGGATCCTTCTGGCTTTAGCTATTGCCTTGTCACATTACTTTGCTGCCTTCAGATCTCCAGACACTATTACCCCAAGACTCTCCCAGTCTGTGCACATTAGTCTTTCATCCCCCCATCACTGGATTACTGCACCCCAGATTGTTTTACATATCCTGAGACAAACCAGCAGTTGACACTGAACCATTTCACTAACTGCAATTCCTGTTTCGTGGTCTGTATCATGCAGCTTCCTTGCAGGATGCTAAATGTAGGTCAGACTAAACAAAGACTGGCTGAACATATAGAATGGTCTCTGGAATAGGTCTTTGGAGGCCCGCATAGTTGGCACACTGCATTGCATATCATATATTTAAGGATCTTCGCTGCAGTGTGCTTGATCATGTACCAGTATATTGTTGGGTTGGGGACAGGAAGAGAGCACAGTTTGTACTTGAGCAGAAGTGAATTCTTATATTTAACCTGTGGTTAATATTGATTCCAGCAGTTGTTTGTTGATTTATTATTTGTCTGAGTTTTCATTCAGTGTGAAGAGAGAGGGTACGGATAGCCTGGTGGTTCTGGATACCCATATTGTCTATAATAAAACTCTAACACTAAGTTAATTGAAGCTGAGATGTAATTTTCTTTCTTTTTTGCAAATCACTTGAAATGTCTCCTCAACAGTCAAGATTGCAAATGTGCCCAATCAAATTGGAAATGATCCTGCAACATGTGGCCTCCATCTTCAACTGAATTAAGATCTACATTGTTTCATGTCATTTTCAAAACGAAATGATAGAAAATAATTTGTGGTTTTTCCTTCTAAAGATTTTAGTGTGAACTATTTCTGAAACCTAAAAAAATGAAAAAAAATTGGGCAAAACCTAAACGATATATAAATTAGCTCCCAAACAATACAATGCAAATGTTTTGGTTTCATATTATGTAATACTTGTGAAAGTGCATGAGTGCTAGCTCCACACCAAATCTGCCTCCCAGAACACTTATATTCAGTTTACATAAACGTATGCATAAAACTGGGTTACATGAAAGGCATAGCTATGGGTGGGCCTTGGTGGAACATAGCCCACCTACTTTTCACTCAGGCCCACCATTTTTTGCAGGGCCAATAGGAAACTGCCAGCTATTCACAATTTATGGACAAGACTTCCTGCAGCAACAGCAGTGTGGCACCCAGCAGAAGAAGATTATGGACTCAGTGGAAGCAGAAGAATAATCATTTGTATTTTATCGAAAGTGAACTGCTGAAATCGATAGGCCATTAGATTGCCAGACAGGGTTAATAGTGACAGCTGCTAGAAGATCAGCAGCAGGATGGGGTGGATAGATACTGGACATTTAGCAAGCTTTATGCATTTATTCCTGCAATTTGAAAGCAGGGAGGCTAACTTTCAAAGCTACACGTGCTTGCCCATATACACATATATATGGGTGCGTGCAAAGTTGCTACAGTATTTTATAACCTGCACACAATGATATGCACAGGTTATAAAATAAGAATATATATGCACACAAACTTACTCATCTATGTATAAAAATGTTATTTGTGATAATTGTGGGTGGATCCTTGGGCCAGTGGCAGATGGCCATGCCCCTGGGGGAAGATCCCGAGAGGGACCACTGGTCAGGCTCAGAGTTGGGAGACAGACACACACTAGTTCTTTTATTAAACTGTTTTAGAGAACCACCAGAGGTGGCAGTAGTGAGCTGGAAGAGCCCAGCTGGGCTGTAGTCCCTCAGGCACTGGAACAGTGATCCCAGGATGGCTGAGCTGTAGAGAAACTGAGATAGTGAGTAGGCAGAGTTTGCAGAGTTCAGGAACAGAACCTTGATGGTAACACTCACACAATAGTCTCTTGGAACAGCCCAGGAGGTGGAATGAAGTAGGCCCTCGAGGAGCGAGTACCTGATTCCAGGAAAAGCTCTGAGAGAGAGATAGTAACTCACTGGTGTTGTAGGCAGTGGTGACTTCCTGGCAGAAGTTATATTCGGTAGCAGGTCCGGGAACGTGGGCCCTCGAGGAGCAAGTACCAGTTCCAGACTGTGACCTGAAAAGCAAGAGAGAGAGCAAGGCCCCTGAGGAGCAGGTATCCCTGGTAAAGTCCAAGGAGGAAGAGTAGCAAGGTAAGTGGAGAGTGAATCCCATCCGCAGCGATACCTGGAGGCAGCTACTTATCTTTTTAGTAGCTGCCCTCTGGACTAACTCCAACCAGTTTATATCATGTTGAAGGTGTTGTCTCCAGAATTGTGCACAGTATTCCAAACGAGGTCTCACCAGGGACCTATACAGGTCTAATAACAACTCCTTTTTTCTGCTGACCATTCATTTCCCTATGCATCCAAACATCTTTCTGGCTTTTGCCATAATCATATTTATTTATTTATTTATTTATTTTTAGATTTTTATATACCGGTGTTCCTGTATTAAAATACAGATCACATCGGTTTACATTGAAACATAAAAATTATGCCAAGAGGCGGTACATATAACAAGGTTATAGAACTTGGAAAACATGGAAAACAGATTCGAATAATAACACTGATAAACTTGCAAAGTCTCTGAGAAATCAAATCATAAAATAAGGCGTAATTGTCTAAGATAAATGTGATCTGCAAAAGGGATTGCGATGGTGAGAAAATCTTGATAGCTGGAGGTAAAAATAATCAAAGTTCTGGAAAAGCTTGGCTAAAGAGCCAGGTTTTAATTTTCTTTTTGAAGGAAGCAAAGCAGATCTCAAGGCGGATGTCTGGTGGGAGCATGTTCCATTGGACAGGTCCTGCTAAAGAAATGGTACGTTTCTGATGTAAGGATATTGTTGAAGGAACATAGAGTGTGCCTTTATAAGCTCCTCTGATAGGTCTAGTTGAAGAGTGAAAACGTAGTTGGGTGCTTAAGTGGAGTGGGGATATATTGTAAATAGATTTATGAATTGCTGTGTATACTTTATAGAGAATCCTTTGCTTAATAGGCAGCCAGTGGAGGAGTTTTAGTATGGGGGTTATGTGGTCTCTTTTATTCGTATTGGTAAGGATTCTAGCTGCAGAGTTTTGAATCATCTGGAGGGGTTTGATGGATGAGGTTGGTAGGCCAAAAAGGAGCGAGTTGCAATAGTCAATTTTTGTTAGTATAATGGCTTGTAGAACCATCCGAAAATCATTGAAGTGGAGAAGTGGTTTCAATTTTCTCAGGACAGGAAGTTTATAGAAACAGTCTTTAGTGTTTATTATATCTACCTGTTTGGCCACCTTAAGATAATATGAACACCCCCAGATCCCATTCTTCTTTCATGCGTAGAAGCATTTCATTCCTATACTGTGCATCTTCCTTGGGTTTTGCATCCTAAATGCTTAACTCTGCATTTTTAGAATTAAATCTTAGCTGCCAGATCCTTGAGCTTTGCTAGATCCCTCCTCATGTTTTCCATACTTACTTTATTGCAGAGTTTGGTGTCATTGGCAAAAAGACAAAACTTTCCTAACAATAATTCTGTAATGTTGTTTATAAAAATATTGAAAAGAACAGGTAAAAAAACATTACCTCCGGCGACACTGCTAATAATGCCCCTCTCTTTGGAATGAACTCCATCCATTATCCTTTGTTTCCTCCCACTTAACCGGTTTCTAACCCAGTCAGTTACTTTAGGGCCATAGGCACTCAATTTATTATTTATAAGTCATCTTTGCGGAACCGTGTCGAAGGCCTTACTAAAATCCAAGCATACTATATCCAGTGCTCTCCCATGATCCAACTCTCTGTTCACCCAATTAAAGAAACTGATCAGATTTGTCTGAAAAGATCTACCTCTGGTAAAATCTAGAGATGTGGTTCGTTTTTCGCCCGAATTAGGAAATTACACGAAATTTCCTAATTTGTTGTGGTTTCGGAGGCCCCGAAACCCGAAAAGAATTTTCCTCGAATTTCGGGGACATTTCGTTTTTCGGGTTTGCCTGGGGAGAGGGGCACAATTTTTTTTTTTTAATTAAAAACCACCCCAAACCACCCCAAACATTTAAATTAACTATAATACAACACCCCCCCCCCTGATCCCGATCCCTCCCCAAGACTTACGAACATCCCTGGTGGTCCAGCGGGGTCACGGGTGCCATTTGATCCTTCGTGCCCATGTTGTGCGCTATTGCCAGGCTTGCTCAAAATGGTGCCGAATAGCCTGAACTACCATGTCACAGGGGTTACCGGCACCATTGGTCAGCCCCTGTCACATGGCCATCGGCGCCATCTTGTGCTCCTGTCATGTGACTGGAGCTGACCAATGGCGCCGAAAGCCTCTGTGACATAGTATGGGCAAAGGCTATCGGCGCCATTTTGATTACTGGCAGCCGACAACGAAATCGATCCCGGACCCCCGCTGGACCCCCAGGGATTATTGGCAAGCCTTGGGAGGGGTCGAGAAAACACGAATTGTACCACGAAGTATCCGAACCGAAAAACGACCCGGTAGAAAAAAACGAAGCACATCTCTTGTAAAATCCTGCAACATCAGATCTTGCAATCTATTGAATTCCAGAAACTGAACTATCCTCTATTTTAGCAATAATTCCATTTACTAGTTATTGCTATGACATGGAATGTGAGCAAAGTATGCTCACATTCCATGCTCACATTTCCTAACCGGCCCTCCGCCGGTTAGGAAAACCGAAGTCGAGTTTATCGGCATAAATTTTCCTAAACACTGCACAGCCAGTGGTTTCAGGAAACAGACACTTCTCAGTTGAGTGTCTGTTTTCTGCACCCGACTGTAGGTGGGTTTTTTTTAACTTTTTTTTTTTTTTTGGTTAAATTTGTTTACTTTTTCCTCCTACTTAATATCGCAACGATATTAAGTAGGAGGCAGTACAGAAAAGCAGTTTTTTCTGCTTTTCTGTACTGGTTTAAGGAGCGCTCAGCAATTAACACTTCTCCAGGCAGGCATTAATTTCTGATCGTTAAATGTACATCCTAGATGCACATTTATTTTTTTTTTTTTGCATTGGGAGTGAATGCTAATAGCCTCAATCACATGCATTCACATGTGATTAGCGCTATTAGGTTCACTCTGCATTGGATGTGCGTTGTAGAGGCGCTAATCCCCTTATTGCATAAGGGGATTAATTAACGCCTCTACAATCCGCGTCCAACTGCGGGTTATACAGTGCGCTGGGCTGAGCGCACTGTATTGCATCAGCCCCCTTATGTGCTTTGTTCACCCATGGCCTAGTTTAAAACCATTCTGAGCTGGTTTACCAGTCTCCACTTTTTCTGATCCTCCCCACTCTACTCCATGTTCTTTCCTCCTCACACTTGCATTCTCTCTACTCCTCTATGTTCTCTCCCCTTCCACCTAAACTCTGTTTCCTCCACATCCCCCTAATCATCTCATCCATCCCCTTCTCTCTGCTCTCTCTCTCCCCTCCCTCTCCCTCTATCCTCCCTCTTTTTCAGCTCATTTCTTTCCCTCTTCCCCATCATCAACGTTTTCTCCTCCTTCGCCTTCCTCCTCCCTTTCTTTCTAACCCCTTTCTCCTCTCTCTTCCATTTCCCAATCCACTACCCCTAATTGATCTACCACATCTGCCTTTTGTTCATCTTGAGAGGCCTGAAAACCCCCTCCAGCATCTTTGTACCAGCAATCAGTGACACCTCTCCTTTTTCAACCTGGAGACCCTGCTAGCCACCCACTCTACCATAATGGATATTTTGCATCTGTCTGCCCTCTCACTGCTACTCCTTGCTTGTAATATCAGTGTTACATCTGAACTGGACAAACTCAAAACATAAGCATTGGTTGTTGTTTTTTTCTAATAAAACACATAAAAAAATATTCTAACCTAGTTTTGGTGTCAAAAGAGTTGTGTTTCCTAAACTGAGATTATACCATGCAAGAGTCCACTAAAGTAGGCAGATGGCTGGATTATCAGCTCCCTGTGTATCATGATATCAGTATTATTTAGCAGCTGCAGGCTACCTGGGTCAGAATCAGAAGACATTTTCATTTTATCACTCTGGTATCATTCGCTACTATTGCCTCGCTATTGTTTCATAACAAAAGAAGCACAGTGCACATGCTCACCATCAAATAAGATGTGATAGATTTTTGTATCTTGAACAGAAATCTTGGAGAGCAATCAATGAGAAGGAACGTTTTCCACTCTTTATTTTGCAGGCTTTTTACAATTTGGTGTTAAGCAGCGATAGGAAATGCAAACTTCTCACTCTTTCTGTTACATAGCCATGGCATGCTGTATTCCCTGAAATGTTATTTATATTCTACCAACTTCCTTAACTTCAGCACTTTATTTATCCTACACTGTGACCTTTTAATTCCTTATATCCTGATATAGCAATAAAGTGAAGCACAGAATATTTAAATGCTGAAATATGAGGACAGAAAAATTCTCCTTTTTATTGAAAAGTATGAATTCCTTCTGCAAAAAAGATCTTACTGCCTCCTTTTTTTCATTTACTCATTTTGTTGTGGCACCCTCTGCAGGGCATGTATGATTGATTCTATATATATGTTTTGTTTTTTATATGATTACTATTCTTTCCTTAAAAACACTATTGATTTACAGTTGCAGACATTATGCTGGATCGTAGACACCGGAGGTATAAATATTTTACTGTTTTTGCAGACAAAAATATACCAGTATAGTCAACAATATTTAGAATGCAAAAGGTTTTTTTTCTCCTTAAGAAATTGTTTGTGAGCCATAAATCATGATTTGTCTGCTATTTTGCACATTTCTCCTGTTTTCAAAGCCTAATGCAATCAGACAGTCTTTTTTTTTCCAGCTCATTTGCTGCTTCAGATTTCTTGCATGGAATGAGCCTACAGATTAAGTAATGTTTGCTGTAGATATATATATATATATATATATATATATATATATATATATTTGTTAAAGTGTAAGCTATTATCAAATCTAAACCACCCATCAAATCTATTGATAGCCTTTTTTTATTACATGTTCTTTCAAAAATGGTATTTGTTAAATTCAGATTAATCTAATATAGTTGATCTCACCCAGTCTTCAAGGACTACCATCCTGTCTGGTTTCCAGGATGTCATAATGAATATGCATGAGATATAATTGCATAAAATGGAGGCAGTACATATAAATATGTCATGCATATTGACTGTAGATATCCTGAAAACCAGATTCACAAGATGATCCTGGAAGACCACTGATTTATAATTTATAAAGATTCTATATAGCCCCCAAACAACATTTTTATTTTAAGGAGAGGAGAGGGCATTGGCCATAAACATTATTTGATTTTTTTTCTTTGCTAAATTGGAGAAATTGGGGGTTTTGGAAGCCAGCGATTCAGAATCTGAAATCAAATTTTCAGTTTTTTGAATGGCAGAAGTATGTAAAACAATGGGGATCAGCATTGAATTAGTTGTAAATTTTTACTGTTTGGGATCTTACCAGATACTTTTGACCTGTTGGAAACAGGATATTGAGTTTGATGGACCCTCGGTTTGACTTAGTATGGCAAGTTCTTATGTTCTTAATTAAATTCATTTTCAGTATTCCTTTGTGTAGAAGAAGCAAGAAATCTCAACTTTCCCTCTAAAGGAAGGAAGCAAAAGAACAATTTTTATTCATAGGAGTAAATAGTGGGGCTGATATTCAGCTGCGGAGTGGCTAGTGTTGTTAGCTGGATACACCTTTCTGGCTAATTTGACTGGGATATTTCGAGGCATGGCAGCACTGCTGAACATACCTAGCTTTCGGTATATATAACTAACTTTAGACTTGCCCTATGGCATGGACAGAGTTAGACAGTTAACCCAACTGGCTAATACCGCTCATCCCCAGAACACCCCTGACTTATCCAGCTACAAGCTAGCTGGAAAACTCATCTAATCTTGTAGCTAAGCCATTTAGGCTTGGATTTTCTAAAGTCGGAGACCTTAGAAAATCCGGCAGTAACGGGAGGTGGGGTGGCGAAGCGGGGGGGGGGAGGGAGGCCTGCGAAAGCCTGCAGCGATCGCACCTCCGCGGTGCGATCGCTGCCGGCTTTCGCACCCAATAGCGCCATCGTAAAAGGTGGTGCTATTGGGCGAGAAACAGGCGGTGAAAAGGGCCCTTACCTTTTCTCTGTCAGCGACGTCTTCGCAGCATCTGCCCCGGTGCCACCCTGACTCCTCCTCTTCCGGGGCCGACGCCAACCCGACTCTGCCTCCATTTAGTGATCGCACACGAAAAGTCCCTTTTCACGTGCGATCGCTTTTGAAAATGACCCCCTTAGATGGATAACCTTTCAGTTATCCATCTAAATGGCTTTTGAAAATCTGGCCACATTTCTGAAAACTCCATGGGTAGTTTTTACCCGTGGTGTTTACAAGAATAATAAAAGAAAACTTTGGTTGTTTTACCTTGATTATTGCCCCCACGAAAATGTATTCACAGAAATGTGTGTCTGCTTTTTGTGCAGATACCTTTTTCAAAACAAAGATATTACTGCCCCAGGAATATCTCCAAATTCCCATGTGGTAGATTTTAAAAGAAACACGAGCGTGTCCATGTGCGCACACTTGCCGGCGTGTGCATGTTATAAAATACATGGGCCGCGCGCATATATGCACCGGATTTTATAATCGGCGCACGTATGTGCAGGCGGCATGCACAGAGGGGGGGGATGTTTTATGCACCCTTGGCACTGCAACTTATCCCGACCTTCCCCAGTTCCCTCCCAGTCCGCTTCAATTAAGGAGTGGACTGGGAGAGAACTTCCCTACCTCCAACTTTAACCTCCCTCCCCTCCCCTTCCCCTTCCCCTTCCCCTTCCCCTTCCCCTCTCCTCCCCAACCCCTAAAGCCTACCTATTCCTCTTTTTTTGTTGTTGTTTCAATACTTACTTCAGGGCCCAACCTGAAGTAAGTTGTGTGTGCTGGGACAGCGATGAATGGTGTTGTCCCAACCCACCCCCAGGCCCGGGCTCCTTTGAAAATGTGTGTAGCACGCGCAAGGCCCAACCAAGCGCATAACCCCCATTTTCCATGCGTGCAACTTTTTAAAAATCTACCCTATTGTTGACATTTTTGCATTCTTTTTCCCATGCAGAGGGTGAGCAATAATCAAAAGCCCATTTCCACAGGTAAAACAGCTTCCATTACTGACCTCATAAAGAAAAAAGAGCCCATGATTTGGCCTTTTAAAGTTGCTCATGTAATTGAAATTACCATTTTTCCAATTCCTCCACAAGTTCAACGAGTCCTTTTCCAGGTCATTGAGACCCTCCTAGTTCTTCTGTCTCAAGTTCCCTCCAGTTCACCCAGACCTCTCACCCACCAATAATTGACAACAGACCCATCTGATATCAATTGCATGAGATAATTAGCAGGTGTAAAATTGTTTGAATAAGTTACCACATGTACTCATATTAAGTCTATCATAACAATTTATATATGTAGCTTTGATCCTACCCCAGAACACCCCTAGATCACCACTTATTTATATGTGTAGATGTGCATGTGAAAATAAAAATACACATGTATGTTTGATATTTATAAAATAGTGTGTATGTGACTACAAGATTTTGATGTGCAGAAATGCTCATTTTTACATGCATTACTCTTTTAGGGTGTGTATTCATTAAAAATGAATGGCCAATCTGCAACGAATATGTTATATTCTTTAATATGTTTGCCCCCAAAAATAAATGAGCAAGTCCCATGAATGAAACATATGTCATTCATTTCTTTCGTTTATGTTTCCCATTGAAAAGCATTGGCTGCATTGGAAAGATGAGCCTGAGGCTGTCAGATCATTTGGGAGTTTCCATTGTAACCAACTCTGATGCTTGTCACTCATGTGTAAGGTCAGAGAAGAAATGGGATCTATTAAGAAACTAGACTGACAAAGCAAGGGAACATATCAGTGGGAAGCATCTTTCTAAATCAGCGAATCACTGCTCTGTCTATTTTTCTTATAGTATTCCCAGACTATTACAGCTTGCATTTGAATCTCTCTCTTGGAGGATACATAGTGCTTTACTGTTGTATGGGAATTCTGTATTTTACTGCAGTCTTTTGAATCAACAGTGCTTTTGTTCAACATTAGAAACATTCCATCTTTTCTAATCCTTTTACTGTTGTCCCACTGTGTTAATTTGCACAGCTTTTTTTTTATTTTTACATCTCAGTGTCACTGCCACTGACCTAGAGGGAGGTTAGTCTTTTTCATCCCCTTCTCCCTTTGAGGAAGGCAGCCTGCTGTCCAACAGTGGCTGTGTTTGTAGTGATTTATTAAATTTTAAACTTGTTGCTATGTGAACCAATGTACCAGGGATGTGCAGAAGGAAAAACTGTGTTTCATTTTGTTTTTTCGTTTCACCGGGACCCAAATTCATTTCATTAGTTTCATAGGGGAAACAACCAATTCATTTATTAGTTTCATTCATTTTTCATTTGCCATTAAAGTAAATGGGGGAAGTATTTGCAGCCTATTTTTGGCTTCAGAATTGGGGTTTTCTTATCAATTCTGATTAAACTTCTGGGGAGCAATCATCAGAATGAGAAAAGAGCTCCAAGGAACTTAGACTGTGGCAAAGTGGCACCAAAGTGGCATGAATAGCCTAAGGCACTGTAAAGGGCAAAGGAGTACCAGGAGTGGCAAAAGTGCTTTAACAGAGGTACAAAACAGAGAGAGTGTCTTAAACACACCACAGCTTCAAAAGAGAGCACTGATAACAGTTGCATGAACCCTCGAAGGCAGCATGACAGGCAAAGTGGCAAGACAAGTGGCATCAACATCCTACAGCACAATGAAGGGGGAACATAGAAAGCAGAAAGAGTGTCAGAAAAAACCACAAGGCTCCCATAAAGGGACAAAGCAGCAGAAAGACTAGCACCAACACAGTGAGGAACCATGATAGTGGCAAGAACACCACAAGGAATAGAGTGATTTGTCTGGTGTATGGCAGCAAGGCAGAGTGGCAGAAAGTTGATAGGGGCAAGACAGGCTGGCAGAGAAGAAGTAGTATGGTCCCTGTGGTTTTGATAGGGACAAGACAAGCTGGACATGGGGAGAGTTCCCTTTCCTTAGTGTAGGAAAGGGCTCCCTTGAGTGGAGCATGAGCCTTCAATGTGTGGCAAGTCAACGTGGAGGAGGTTTCCATGTGAACAGCGATTCTAGTTCAACATGGGTCGGCGGGAACTAAGAGATAGGCTGGCTACACCTGGGGAGAGTTCACTTTACTTTGCGCAGGATAGGGCTCCCTACAATGGATTGACCCCTAGAGTGGAGCACGAGCCATCAAAGTTTGGCGAGTTGATGTGGAAGAGGTTTCCATGTGAACAGCGGTTCCCTTTCCTTTGCGCAGGAAAGGGCTCCCTAGAATGGGTTGCCCCCTAGAGTGGAGCACGAGCCTTCAAAGTGAGGCGAGTCAACGTGGAGGACATTTCCATGTGAACAGTGGTTCTGGTTCAACATGGGTCGGTGGGTACTAAGAGATAGGCTGGCTACACCCGGGGAGAGTTCACTTTACTTTGCGCAGGATAGGGCTCCCTACAATGGATTGACCCCTAGAGTGGAGCACGAGCCTTCAAAGTTTGGCGAGTTGATGTGGAAGAGGTTTCCATGTGAACAGCGGTTCTGGTTCAACATGGGTCGGTGGGTACTAAGAGATAGGCTAGCTACACCCGGAGAGGGTTCCCTTTCCTTTGCGCAGGAAAGGGCTCCCTACAATGTGTTGGTCCCTAGAGTGGAGCACCAGCCTTCAAAGTATGGCGAGTCAACAAGCAGGAGGGCAACTTTTCTTTTAATTAAGGTAAAGAAAGAAAATCCATTCATATGTGCATTGATGTGAATTGTATTTTGTTAGCTATGATTATTTAGGAGCCTTGTAATGGAGTTTCATTATTATTTTGCCTGTATAATGGTACAAATTGTTAGGATTTAAGCATGTGCAAACAGATCATGACTTCCTGAGCAAGACGGAGGAAGTTCTCTGTTCTGCCCTGAAACTAAAAGAAAATTGTTTGTTTTAATTAAGGATCCATGCTGTGAAGGATTAGTAGTTTGAATTGCCAGAGACTGAGGGTTCCCTTTGCAATGAGGATTCAGCCATTAGGACCAAAAGAAGCGCTGATGTCATTTCCCGCCCAAATCTACAATATCAATCTATGTTGACTTTGTACCCTACACAGTGCCACTGTAAACTATGGGAACACAGAGGATGAACTAGAGTGCAACTACCACCAGTTTTCTATAGTACTACATAGAAACATAGAAATGACGGCAGAAGATGACCAAACGGCCCATCAAGTCTGCCCAGCAAGCTACACACTTTATCCATTTTTCCCCTTTTTCTCTCTCCCACCTGTTACTATTGGCTTCCAGTACCCTCCAGCCCTAATTCCCCTCCACCCAATTTAGAGAGCAGCTCTGTATCTGCATCCAAGTGACATCCAGCTCAATTAGGGGTAGCAACCGCTGTAACAAGCAGGCCACCCCCTTGCCCCATACTCTTACCCACCCCTGTTTATTTTTCCCGTGTGAAAGGGAAACTTGCTCTATAGTCCGATTGTCTCACATTTGTGAAGGACCTGCTGTTAGTAAAAGTCCATGAACAGGAGCATCATAGGCAGAGACAGATTAGGCATGAAGCAGCTCGATGGTACTGCCCGGGGAGCGGGCAGCAGTGAAGACAATCCAGAGAAGTAGTCCAGGGTCCTCAGCAGAGGAGAAGTCTCACACTCGAGTAGGTATTAGGCAGCGCGGTGTAGCAGGGATAGGTCCCGGATGAAGACACAGAGTGCTGAAGCTGAAGGTGAGACAGACTGAAAGGGTTAGTACTCACTGAAGCAGAAATCTGTATAGTTGAAGATCCTGGCAGGCAGAAGTTGTTCAGTGGCAGGCACCAGATTAGGGAGAGCAGGCCCTCGAGGATCGAGTACCCGG
Organism: Rhinatrema bivittatum; assembly: GCF_901001135.1. Taxonomy (NCBI): domain Eukaryota; kingdom Metazoa; phylum Chordata; class Amphibia; order Gymnophiona; family Rhinatrematidae; genus Rhinatrema; species Rhinatrema bivittatum. The sequence continues at coordinate 84,009,913 of NC_042617.1, read as the reverse complement.
TATCCCAAGATGGGTACTTGAAATAGAGCAGAAGGGCCCCCAAGGGGCGGGTACCCAGGTTAGTGAAGAAATACCCCAAAGGGCAGAGAGAGCTTCCTGCGGCAGCTGGGAAGTGGCAGAACAGCTTAGACCGGAGGCAATCCAATCCTTGCTAACTCAGATTGTTAGCAAATGAAGGGCAGGCTAAATACCAGGATGTGATGATGTCACTCGGAGGGGACACCCCCGAGGTTCCTGCCATGATGTAGATAAAGACGTGGGTGGGAGGCCCTCAGGAAAATCATGGCGAACACCGTTGCCATTGCCGATCTGGGGACACCGGAGAGAGTGGCATGAAGACACGGCAGCAGCCATCTTCCCAAGGCTGGAGGAGAGAGAAGGAAGAAAGGTGAGGCACAGAGGTCAAAGCCATCTGAGACCGATGGATGCAACACTCCAGATCACAGATTTCTTTCATGATCCCTTCTCTATAGTCTTTGGGGTGGATGCTGGCACTGGAGTTGTAGTGGGTGCACCCTGAGAAGCAATGCCAAGGGCATCAGACACACTCTGTGCCTGTGCTGACTGCTCTTCCTCTTCCTCCTCCTCCACATCAATTTCATCTCTCTCCTGCAGCACTGAGGCTAAGACAGAACTATCTAATCTTCCTAAACCTTCTTCAGCTATTACTTCTTCCATTTCTGATTATGAGAATCCCACACAAGATGATTCTTCATCGGAATCAGAAGCAAACAGTGTCTGCACTACATTTTCAGTGCTAACTAGAGTCTGCTGTCACACTGCTGCTTTTGGGTTTCACCATTTTGTCTTGCATGACTCAGCCTCCCCTTCCCTCACCTCCAAAACAACAGGGTCAGAAACAGGTGGTGGCAGTGCATCATCTTTAAATTTCAATTTTTTCAGGATGGAACTGCCTGCCCCTCCAGAGATTTTAGATTGCAACAGCTCCCTTTTTAACTTTAATGGGGGACTGGCACTGCCTTTTGAAGTACCTCCTCTGCCAGTCCCAATCACTTGTCTACCTTTCCCTGACATCATAGATTTAATGTCATTGCCTACTAGGGATTTCAATCAAAATAATTATTTTTTTATTGGTGAATGAATACCGCTATACTACTATATGTGAGTCTGGAAAACTACCCACAGAAGCAAAGTGCAGTGCCTTGATGTACACTACAACTGAGACTGCTGTATGTGCACACAAGAAAAATTTAACTCCAAAAGAGGCCTACTGGGGATTTGGATTAAAAGAACACTGCTGTACCAATATATGTGAGTCTGGAAAACTACCCACAGACGCACAGTGCAGTACCTTGATGTACACTACAACGTAGACTGCTGTATGTGCACACAACAACATTTTAACTCCAAAAGATCCACAGCAAAATGCTACTGCTGGCAGCTTGTCTCAGTGAGAGAGACAGAGAGACAGTCTGAGTTCAATAAAATAAGTGCAGTCAATAAAATCCTGGCTGGCACAGCAGCAAAAACGAACAAATATCTTTTTCAATGTAAAATTCTATCAAAGTAACTAGCAATTGAATACAGATTTGAGACACTCAGAGAGAACTCAAAAGCAACGACATTTTCAGGCAAAACCCTAAAAGAAAGTGTGTACCATGCCACGTGCTTAAGTATAAATAGTACAGCATCATCAGGAACAGCATCATAGAGCACTGAGTGTGAGTGGCGATTGGCTGCATTAGAAATAAGCTTAGCTCTGATAGGTTGCATTCTCATCTCCTTGCCAACCTGTCTGACCCACTCTATGACAGGGCTGTGAGGTCACTTATGACTCACAGGAAAGGGCTGGTTTTTGCTATGGATACTCCCACATGGCCTTCTCCTATTTCAAATGGCTGCTAAGAACTCACTGCGAACCAAAAGAATGAAACTAATATGATATGTTTCATTTGTGGGGGATCGCCATGCGTTTCGCAAACCCACAAATCAAACGAACCAGGACTTATGCATTGTGGATTGCACATTCATTGAAAATGAATGTACATTCCTATTAGCTGCTACTACCTATCTATAACATGCATGGCTTAATCCATGACACAAACATATCCTACTGGATTGGTGGATCAGCCAGATGCAGCCATACTTTGACAGGAAGATGCATCCCCCTCTCCAGTTGTCTGCATGCTCCAACGGAATGATTGGCATCTCCCATGCCAGTCCTCCTTCATGCTATGCCCCTCATTCTATACCTTTGGATTCTTGTGCCCTTGGCCTTGCTGCCATGAGCAGAATTTCCACCTTGGGATTCTTCATGCCTTTCTGCCTGTAATTTTCTGGCATACTCCAGCTCTTACACTAAGGTCTTCTTGCCAGTCTGGGGTGCTGTTGTGCACCTCTCCCATACTTTTGATGGGAGAGGTGCACAACCACTTGATACCACTCTTTCTGATTCTTTGTCCTTTTATATGTACCTTGGGATTTTTTTCTGCCACATTTTCTGCTTCATTCTCCCTTCATGGTGCCTTAGGGTGCTGATGCCATTTTTTGTGTCACTTTGCCTCTCGTATGCCATCATCTGTTCATGACACTATTGCTGGGCTGGAATCCTCTTTTTTAACCTTGGGGTGTTCTCTTACTGCTTATTTGCTTCACTCACTTTGCATTAGAGAACTCCTGCCAATCCTGTAAACCTTGTACCTCTTTGCGGAGCCTTAGGCTACTATTTATACCACTTTTGATGCCACTTTGCCACATCCTAAATACCTTGCAGTTGTTTCCCGTACTGTTGATTTTCTTCTCACAAGTTTCATTAGAATTGATTTTAAAAAAAATCACCATTCTAGAGCCTATGATAGACTGTAATTCTTCCACCTTAGGTTTTTAATGGAAAATGAATGAAATAATGAAACAAATATGGGTCTCAACAGACTGAATGAATGAATGAATGAATGAATGAATGAACCAAAACAGATTTTTTTTTGTTGTGCACATCCCTAAACATTCACCTATATATGTCTGTTACTCCTGCCCCAAATGTGCAGCATTACCATTATTGGGAACAATTTGAGAAAGACAATTTGCGAAAGGTTACCCCACACTGGTGCACCAGTTGAAACGTCAGTTTAGAGTTCAATTTTGCTATTGTACACAGATAGATTAGGCCATATTACCAGGCCATTAAATGTTTTCAGGAAGGTTTCCCATATGATTAGATCTTCTTTGACAGCCCTCATTACTCTAATAAAGTGATTTTGTTTCACTGTACCTACTCTGACCCACACCAGACACATAATGAACACCCTGCCATTGGAATTCTCTAAAGGCAAAGTTAAAGAGCCCCATGAGTGACTGAAACTGTCAAAGATTCACCATTTTGACATGTCTCATGCTCTGCAGTGCCACCTTTAACTTTACTTGTTTGTCTTGGGGGGATTCTAGAAAGCCTAGTGTTCATGTCCAATTCTATTGCCAAGAATACTAGTGAAGAAGCAAAGTCTTCCATCTTCTCTTGTGCTAATGGTTTGCAAAAGTATATTGTAACACCCAGAAAAAATGATAGCATGGTTTTGCATTCATAAGTGTTTCCCCAAACAAACATAAAAAGTATTGAGACAATGCATAATGTTTTGGTATCCAGAGTCTTGCTCCATTAACCAGTGTAGAAAAGAACTGAATTTTTAAAAAATAAGCACAGGATATAAATGGGCACACATTTGTCTAAATAACAGGCACTTCCAAATGCAAAACCTAGCAAGTGAAACAATTCTAAATTGATTAGTTGAAGGTGAAAGGTCAATTCAATATCTGCCTTATCTAATCTGGCACTGGCATCACATTTCACGATGATGCTTATTGCCTGATCAAGAGAGGTATATTGGGCCAAGCATTACTGAGGATAGATGTAATCATTTGCAGATTCACCTTCAGGGTATGACAAGTTATGAATTCAGTCTGAACTTGCCCTCCTCTTTTGTTATAATTCACAGTGGAAATATAATCATAAGTGGTAAGTATGTGTTTCCAAATGGTCCTGCTACTCTTTCCAAGGGTACCTCCTTAGCAATTTTGTGCCTCATACTGGTGGATGGACAATGAATTGTGAATGAGGGCTGAATGCACAGGGATGTTGTGAGGGATTGGAAAATCTTGATCAAAGCCATCAGCAATTAATTTTGCCTGGTCATATGCTAGATATTTGTCCAGCCATGGGGATATAGCCCAAAACGTAACTGGACATGGTGCCAATGGCATCATTGTTTCAGAGATATTGCTGGTCCTGTGTGAATCTGTCCCTAGGACTCTTACACTGAGAGGAGGTTGGAGCAGGCATGGGTTCCAGGAGCATTGACCAGAGTGGTATTTACTGCAGACCTGCCTCCCTGAGTTATCTACTCCAAACAGCAAATATAACTCTGTGTGTGTAACTTGTGTACATACTAAAGGATGTGACATAATGCACATAAAATACCTTTGAAAATTAACACTAAAGTCTGCCCATTACAGGTACATGCAGACTTTACCTCTATTTGCTGTGTTAAAAAATTACCCTCCGTATGCATAAGGCTTTAGACAAGCATTTTTAGTTACATTAGGAAACAAAATTTATGCAGAGAAGCTGTCGTTACATTCTCTTATAAAGGTGCATTTTAAAAGCCCAGAAGAGCGCATAACTTAGGGGTTCTGCATACAAGTCAGCATTACATGCACGGAACAAATTTTAAAAGCCACCTAGATGTGCGCATATTTTTAGCTGCTCGCATAACTCACTTTTTAAAAAAGGGGCATGATATGGGTGTGGTCTGGGCAGGGTATGGCCATTTCAGGGTTTGACCAAAAGATGTGCACATAAATACTTACGTGCCCAGGTCCACTGCTACATAAGTTTTATTATGCTAGGGAGGAGGTGAAAGTTGTAAAAAAATTAAAACCAACTATTTCTACTGAGTTTAAGGGTCTGGGTTAACTGAGGGGAGTGCAGACTATCAAACTAGGGGAGGTTGGAGAATCTAGCCGTTAACTGGGTGGTGGTGGACAAATTGGTGAAACTGGCAATGGTGTGGACACACCCATTATAAAATACCCTGACTTTTATGCTAAAATCGGAATTTGTGCACCTAGGCTCACACCCATTTAAATTTGGGTGCACATGGGCGCATAGCCAGGCAATTTAATAACACGCACACATATGTGCATACAATTTATAAAATGGCCATCTATCTGGGTGCATGCTGATGCACATGTATCAAAGTGTACCTGCGCGGGTTTGAAAGTTACCATCATACTATGGATATACTATATATCCAGACTTGTGTTCCTTCCAAGATTTCACTGACTTGAATCTTCAGAGCTACAATAGACTTAGATTTTCAGACTTGCAATATTCATTGATATTTAAAGTTTTTGATTCCATCTGTGTTTAAAGTATGAAGAAATTGAGATATAGGGATAGTGAATGTTTGAGTAAAGGCAGGACTTTACTGAGATTCACTGAATCAACAGAAATTCAATTACCCATGTATTTCATTGATACCAGTGTATCAGTTGTGTCAATTAGTAAGCCAGTTCAGCAGTTGATGGAATTTAGAACTACATCCAAATTTTCTTCCCTTTGGACTTGATAGATCCCCAATTTTTAGGGGATCTGGAAGGTTAATATCTCCATATATTTTGTTTTGGGCAAAAATCAACTATCATAAATGGGGCTACTTGTTGGCATTGCTCAAAAGAGATTTGTGGCATGTGGTATGCTGAGCATAAAGAAACTACTATTGAACTTCCTTTATGAGTAACAGCTTCACTGAGGATTCATCTTTTTGGGGAATGTATAATGTATATGTACCCAGGACTGATTAACTTGTCGTTATTCTGTATAATTAATAAAGTCAAAGTTTGAAAGAATATCCCAGGAAAATGACCTTCTGCAGCTGCATGACTCCCATTACATTTTTATTAATGCTTTTACTTTTATTTTCCACTCATTTAGGCAATTTTCAAACACTTGTGTTAATTTATTCTTTAACTATTTATTCTTTTATCCTGCTTATTTTATATTTCTCTGATATTTTGTTTTTTTACTGCTTTTATTGGTAAAACTATTTTTCTCCTCATTTTATGTATTTATATTCTAGATATTGTTGATGTATCTACTCCTAATTTATGTAAACCATTGTGATGGTGTTTTACCAAATGACGGTATAAAAAACCCCATTAAATAAATAAATAAATAAAATAAGTCCATGGGTACTTTTTACCCATGCAATTTTCACCAAGTTTTAAAAAGAAAGTACTTGTATAATTTCCCTTTGAAGCTTGCCACAGGCACCAAGTACCTGCAGACTTTTGCACCTGCTTTTTGTCTGGTTAGATTTCTAAAGGAAAATAATGCCTAGGGACTTGAAAATATAATCTATGCACATTGGGGTGAAATTTAAAAGCCCAGGATGCGCTAAAGCCGGGAGATACATGCAGAAGTTGGGCCAGCATACACGTGCAGATTTTACAAGGCACCTGCATACTTGTGTATCTCCCAGTACGCGCACAAAAATGTTTTTCCGAAAAGGGGTGTGTTGTGGGTGGGGCATGGGAATTGCAGGATTCCAGAATGAAAACAGTGCGTAAATAGTTAATGCGCACAAGCGCACGCCGGGGTCCCCTACCGTGTAACTTTATTTCTGCTATGGATGGCATGTAAGTCCTAAAGCAAAAAAAAACTAGGCTAGTCAGCAGGGTTTTAAGGGTAGGAGGAGCTAATAAGGTTAAAGAGTTGTTAATTAACTAGAGGGGTTAGGAAGTCCTATCCTTTACCTGGGAGAACTAGGAGTGAACTGGGGAAACTGTAATTGCATCAGTGCACATCTACTAAAATCTCCTCACTGATGTGGTAGAAGCAGCATTTTTGAGCACATGCATGCATCCATACAAAATTGTGCACACATGTACAGCCTAATTTATAACATGCGTGCCTTTATCACATATGGCCGCGTCCTTTGGCGTGAACTAGCATACAAGCGTACATGCGCACCTGTGCGGCTGTTTAAAAGTTACCATCATTATTTTCTGATCCCATCCTAAAACATGCTTCCCACAATGTGAATACTTTTAACCATATTAAGTAATTGTAATTAAATTTTCAGACAGTTAAATCTGAATCAATCTTTACCATCATAAAGGACTTCGACAATTGTCTTCCCCATATTTATCCTTACACATAAAATGCAAGTTAATAAGATTGAGCTTGATTCTGCCTGGGATGCTTGATTCCTTCAGAGTTTTTTGAATTGTAAGAGAAAGATAAAATTATCTGACCTTATCAGTGAAAGCAGAGCTGACAGTTCTTATGTTTTTGGGTCTATTCTGCCAGTCGACTGGATAGCAGCCCAACAGGCATCAGTCAGTTTCTGTAGGTCAAATGTCTTCTTAATCTACAATATATACCTGACTTATTAGTAGGTCAGCATCTGGAAAAATATTCCTAGTAAAAGTTGCTCCTCTCAGCAAAGTAGTTAATATAATTATTTTTTCAGAAAAATGAAGCTTTTTAACATGTTTGAGTCCTGTATCATGTATAGATATATTAATTTTTATTTTAAAATATTAAAAAGTTGTAATTTACATAGACAGTTATAAGCCAAATTGCTATTACCTACAAATAACTAAACTAAAGAGTCTTCCAGGTCAGTGTAGCAAATGATCTTATACAGCCCATACAATATGAAGTATAATATCCTATTATATTTTACTTGTTTGACCATATGTGCTACATTTGTCTTGCAAATATCCAATTCAGTAGTGAATATTCTAAAAACTACAAGTTTGGATTCTGCCTATGTTAGATCAGTCTCCTTGAGGCAGCCCTGTGGGATGAGACATGGACCAGGTTGGAACTGAGATGACAGTGTCTTCCTGTATTAGAGTGATGAATTTGCTTTTCTAGCAGCCAATTTCTTTGTCAAGGAGTCAATTTTTTTGGATACCGTTACGCTGAATTAGAGGCATAGCCTAGTCAAGTGGCTAGAGTAGCAGGTTATAAAACAGCATTCAAATTTGGGTGAGGTTTGGGCAATTTACTTTATTTTGCTTTCTATTGCATCAAATAATAAGTTTATATGCCCTCAGAGGGCAGGAAAATATTTATAGTACCTGAATGCAACTCAAGTACCATGCACAGAAGTACGAACAGCACAGTATACATCAGTGAACATTTGATGAGATTTGGAATGAGGAAAGGTATACAAAGATAAGATTTCTATAATGTACTCTCGCCCTAGTCCAGCCTTGTAGATAGGCTCTTGAGTTACTAGATGACCCTACTATATTGGTATAAATAGATGACAAATATGTGAGCCTTATAAAGCGTCTCTCTCTCCCCTTAGTGCAAGATGTGAAAAATACGGATTATCACACAGCACATTAAACATATCAAACCATGCAATAATACTAATGTGAAGCGGTAAGTTACCACACCATGCAGTAACTCAAACATTTCCATAAACATGCCCCTTTTCCTTATCACAGGCGTTACTAACACTTTTTGATGAATGATGGGGTAACTTAGCTAGCTGAATATTCTTTGAATAAAGGCCTCACAGTGGCCTCTTTTTCCTATTACATTTTCTAACAAAAATGTTAGTTGCCCTTACAATATCTCATTTTAATTTTCTTCCCTCCTCTGCTGTTTCCCTTTGATTTTCCTATCCAATTACTATGGCCTTGAGATATTTCCCCATTTTAACAAAGTCAGTTTTCCTAAAATTTTGGACCCTGGGCTTAGAATGATTCATCATTGCCTGCATATTAACACTGAACCCGGTCATCCAATGATCACTGGGTCTCAGATATCCACTATGACATCAGAAACACTGCCCCATTTGTAAGCACCAGGTCCAGTATTGCCTTTCCCGTGTGGGCAATTCTAGATCTGGTTCAATACCATATTTCCCCCAATGTGCTCATCATAACCTGAATAGAGCCCGTTTCCCACCCTCCCCCGGCCACCCCACCTCCTGTATCTCTTTCCCTACCCTTATTCTCACCCATTATGCCCTGTTTATTATACAGTTTTCTTCGTACTATAAAGTATTCATCGTATATTATATACTATTCATTGTTAATCCCATTCCTTATACCCCTTGTATATAAGTATTTATTATGTCTTGTTATCCCTGTACTTTATACCTCATATATTTTGTTACTCCCCTGTTTTACTAGACATGATTCCTTACTACCCTGTACATTTATACCCCGGGTATATTAGTACTCATTATCTCTTGTTATTCTTGTACTTTATACCCCGCATATTTTAGTTACTCCACTGTTTATTTGATTTGATCCCTTGCTACCCTGTACTTTGTGTTTTTTGTTCTACCTTTGCTCCACTGTTCGCCCTTCCCTTGTTTTTTTGTATTTCGTTAAGTTCTCTGTAAACCAATATGATGTACCTATGAATACCGGTATAAAAAAGCCCTCAAATAAATAACCCTCATATTCTTTATAAACTTTGAAAGTTTTGGAATATTCCCTAATTGAAACTGGGCCTGCTACTATAAATTACATGCAACATTTTCAGTAAGGTTAATGTGCAACTCCCTGTGGTTCAGGGTACTTTTAGCTTTATCCAGCCACTCATTCTTCCATCCCCTTCTACTCCCATGTTGCTCTTCCAAATGTGTAACTATATCAATATAGGAATGCTGCAAATCTTTTTTGGGTACACTTTCCCATGGCTGACAGGAGACAACCAAGCATCATCCAACCCAGGGTGCAGAAGATCCAACTTGAGGATCGAACTGGGCAATACTACCACTGAGCTAATGTGCTAGCTAATTTTATATTGTTTATTCTATTGAAAAGGCATAAGATTCAAGAAACATACAATTCACAGCAAACAGCTAAAGTGATTCCTGTATATATGTGTGTGAGAAAGGTTAAAATTTGTGCAATCTCCTCCAATTTACAACAATCTCAGTAGGACAGGAAATCTAAAGTTCCCAGGTATGGAGAGTGGGAGATTATTTTTATCCTTGTTAGTTTTATTGGATGTGATGTATCTGCAGTTTTGTTTTTTTTATTTGGTATTTTAGTATTTGGTAATACTTTAAACATTTTTATACATATTTTTAATTGGCTGAATTTATCAGCAGATTTGACAATCTTTTTATTGGTATGTTTAATGTTTTATATTTTTTTATTGTGTTTGCATTGCTTACAGAGTTTGGCTTCATGTGATTTACAGTTCAGTTTTTGTCTGCACGTTTCAATTTATGTTTTATGATCTCTTTATTCTGTATTTGGTGAGAATTTTATCTGTGTTCTGCTTGTGTGACTGAGGCTTTCGGTATTCTGCTAGCATGTAGTTTCTGTGTAGGGATTTACAACAACCTGGTTTTAATCTGTTTTCCTAATAGGAGGTGTATTGTGGTTTAGGGCCTGATGTAATATTTGCAATATGACTTTTTCATAGGCAATTATGATATGGAAGGCTTACTGTATTGGAATTGTAGTTCAGTTTATTCCTGGCTTTCTGTGGGCTATGACCACATCCAGTGCCCTTTACCATAGGCCTAATACTATATGGGATCCAATAAACTGCCTTGATTACTATGAGAAAGGTATTTTATTAAGTTATTAAACTATTATTATTGAAAGTATGTTTTTTTGCAGTGTATGCCTATATAATATATAAGTTGCTGTAAGTGATATTTTTACTTCAGAAGATTGTACTTTGAATGTCTATTTTCTATATGCAATCTCCCTTTTTAGGTTGAAAAAAGTTAATACATTTTAAAATGGAAAAGAATACATAAGTTTTTATTTATTTATTTATTTATGAACTTTTATATACCGACATTCCTAGGACACATCACGCCGGTTTATAATTAACTGTAAAAGATTAGAAATTACAATGAACAGGGAATGGGGAGAGGGGCGCAGAGGAGAAAAGGGGGAGGGGGCAGGGAGAGAGAAAAGACTAGGGGGAAAAGAAAGGAACAAAGTTAAGCGAGACGGAGAAAAACCATATTAGGAGGCTAACATCACATCACAAAATGTGTACAAATTATAACTGGACTGAACACATACAAATATACAAAAAATATTATCTGGGCAGGGGGAATGAAAGGCAGTAAGGTTTGTCTAGGGCATCTAAAACCCTTGTATCAGCCCTAAGGGAGAGTGTGTCACACACACAGATTCCCAACATTCACCAACCTCTCACACCCCCAGGGGGGGCAGATCCTGGAGAAGGGTGGGAGGCAGGCCATAGGGAATGGAGGAGTCCTATTTCTACACCTAGGGGGTGGGGGCTGCCCTGCCCCATTAAACATTTCTCTGGCTCCCTCTAGTGCAGACACCGAAGACTGAGAACAAAAAATAACAGGCCCAAAAACTGAGTGGTTAGAGCAGTGGGCTGCAAGCAAGGGAAGCCAGGATTGAAATCCTATTGCCATTCCTTGTGACCTTGGGCAAGTCACTTAACCCTCCATTGTCTTCCCTCTGCCCTGGCCCTCTGTGATTTCACCTGCACAAGGCCAGGTGGTGGGGCCTTTGACTCAGGTAGCAGATGGCCTTGGGCCGCCCCTGCTACTCAGTAATGAAAATAAAATGAAATAAAGCAAAAATCAAACAGAATTTAGTTTGCTTTTCTTTCTTCTTCCAAATAAAATTAAATGAAACAGGAAATTTAATTAAAAACATATGCCTAAAGGAGAGCAATTTTGGTATAGACACATTTACCTTGATATATCGCTATTTACAAGATAAATAGATTTGAAAATTAAATTAATAGGCAACCAGAACTTTCACCTCATTTACTTATGTCAGGGTACTGTTGTCGATTATGGGGTAACCCCCTGAATAGGAGAGGGCTAGGACCCGGGTCAGAACTGGCGGGAGCAGAAACAGGCTGTGCAGGACATGACTGGTTCACTGAAGGGATCTTCTGCCTGACTGGCCACCTCAGTGGACTTCACAGCTGGTGCACGCAGGGACAGAATGGCTCCCACAAATGCAGCTGACTGAACAGAAAGAAACAAGAGGGTGCCCACAAACAAACATGGAACAAGACTAAACTAAAGGCCAACAGAGACAGGGCTAGAGCATGTTCCAAACTAAGGGGGTCATTTATCAAAATGCGCTAAGGTGTTTTGCATGAGTTAAGGGCTTATCGCATGCAAAAAGCCCCGTTAACGCATGTGAAAATGCCTTTAACGCATGCAATAGCACTATATTGTATGGTGCAGTACAAATCTGAAAAAGAGGAGGAGTGGGCTGGGTTTTCCAGTCTGTGAAGTGCTATTGCACAGACTTAATGCTGATTTTAACTACACCTTTTTTAGTAGTGTTAAGCCATGCAATAGTGTGTTAATGCATTTTGTGATGTCTCCTGAAAGGCCTGTTTTAGAAAGAGAGAGAGAGAGAGAGTGAGAGAGAGAAAACTCACCCAAAGATGAGATTTGTGCAATGTTCTCTCCACCTAGCTTGGTGTTACCCAGGTAGAGTGTCCATCAAGCTAGGTGGAGAGAACCTTGCACAAATATCATCTTGGAGTGAGTTTCCTATCTCCGTTGGTTATCAAATCTTCACAAGAGACCACTGTTCTGTTCATACGTCTCACATTGAATGTCAAAGTGGCCCCTAACCCCCTACACTAATACCTAAACCTCACCTCCAGTTACTAGGTGGGCCTCCCATAGGGATTCAAATACCTATCTAGGGAGAAGACATTATGGTTAGAGAGAAATATCTCTCTCTCTCTCTCTCAATACAAAAGGTCTGGCACTTATCATAAAGTCTGAAAACATTATCACAATTTGTGGTAACTTAGCTCTTTGCATAGATAATTAGCACAAATTGGGATTAACTGTCTATTAGAATAAAGCACACCCCTTTTGCTATCACATGCGATACTTATCACATTTTGATAAATCCAGGCCTAAGAAGGCTACACAAACTGGCAAGAGAAACAAGCAAACAGACTCAGAAAAGGCAAGATGGCCACTAAACTAGGGCCTAACTGTATATCAAGGACTAATGACTAAGGCAAAAATACAGGAACTAAGAGTCTACAACAAGGAACAAGAATGACTCCAAGATGAGACAGGGTATTCACAGAGGAGAGAGCTTATATCCTGTGGCAATGCTGGAACATGGCCACCAGCAGTACCTTCAATCCATACGACTTGGAGGACTGAGCAGGATGGAAAATGGCCCAGAGGGTCCCTGCTGGTGGAAGGGCAACACTGAACACAGTACCCTCACAACTCCAGCTTCATTAATTAAAACCTTACAGGTTTTATAAACTGTGCTGCTCGCTTGATAATGGGGGGGGGGGGGGGCACCATTGGGATCATATATCTCCATTGTTATATGACTTACATTGTCTTCCTATTAAACAGCTTGTGGAATTTTTAAGGTTTCTTACAATGATTTTCAAAGTATTAAAATTTGATGGACCATCTTATTTGGCCAATTTACTTACTTGTTATGAGCCCACACATAGTCAGCACTTTCAAAATATGTCTTTACTTCAGGTTCCCTCTATTAAAGCAGCCCAATTATCAGACACACACAGTGATGATTTTTTTATATGGAGCCCCATTTTATGGAATGCCCTTCCTGATCTGGTGTGGGCTAAAGATAACATTGTTTACTTTTGAAAGAAGCTGAAGAGTTTATTATTCCAAATAGCCTATGCATCTTCCTAATATCCATTCTGGTAATCGTGAAGTTGTCAGCTTGTATACTTCAAAATTCATTTTTTATTTGTTTTTGTATATGGTGCTTTGGTTTGTTTTAATATAACTTATGAAACTGTTGTTTTATCCTGTAATTTGCTTAGCATGTTTTTCATTAGAAGCAGAATATAAATATTTATAAATAAATAATTCTTCCAATCTAGACCTGCACATTTATTTACCTTCTTCTTACCTTGTTCCTCCAGGGATGGTGGGCAGCTCTTCTCCCTCTTTTAAGTATGGGGCAAAGAGGTCAATCCTTTTCCATTTTTACTTGGTCATTCATCAAATTGCATTATGGCCTTATATCATGATAGGCTCTAACGTGCATTATATCATGTATATCATGGCGATATACACAATATTTTGCACATCCCCACCCAGATACCTTCCCCTATTACAATGGCCTTCTTTGCATGTGATTTGCTTTCATGAATAATGCAAAGGCATGCCAAGAAATTCATTAATAGGCAATCTGATGAAAATATTTTATCACAGCTGACCGAGAAGGTAGTCAGCCACAATAAAATAACCCTACCTCCCTGGTATGTATTGGATGAATAGCAGGAGGCCCAGGACCCTAATGTAAGTCCCAAGGCTATTGCCACACATTTAACATGGCAGGGGGAAAAAAAAAAAAAAATGCGGCCAAATGGGGAGGATGAGCATGGATCATTGCTGATCTCTATTTCAACTCTGAGCTGCCAATGGCAGCCCCGACTCCCACGAAATAAAAACAAAGTGTTAAGTATGTACATGGCAGTGGCTCCACCGGCCCCCTCCAATTGAGGCATCCGTGAGGTTGGGGCTGCCATCGCATTAGAAGGCCGCTTGCTGTTGTCGTTTGTGTTGCTCTATTTGGCCACAACACAAAAGAACATGCCATCGAGCCATGATGTGTTTTTGGGGGAGAGGCTCCACTATCATGGCGAAACCCCTCCGCAATAGTAGAACCCCCCTCCTGCAAGTAAACATCATGTTTTGTTGGGTCTAGGCCTTTTAGAGATTAATTTTCTAACAATACACATTGATTAAATGTCTGCGGGTACTTTTAACCTGCTGACTTTGTCTTACTTTCAATGTGAAAGTATGCATGTATTTTCAAATTTACACCTGCTAATTTGTGTGAGTAGATTTTGAAAAAAAAAGTGTATAATGGTTTATAATTTACAGACTTTTGAATATTCAAAAGTGTGGTCAAGTCCCTTCCTAACTCTCCCCCCAGGAATACTTGTTTTCAATATTGGTAAAGTTAAACATGTAGTGCACTAAGGCCTGGATTATCTAAGGTCACAGACCTTAGAGAATCTGGCAGTAATGGGGGGCGGGTGGGCCTGCGAAAGCCGGCAGCAATCGCACCTCCGCAGTGCTATCACTGCCGGCTTTCGCACCCAATAGCGCCATCGTAAAAGGTGGTGCTATTGGGCACGCTACTGGCAGCGAAAAGAGTTCAAACCTTTTCGCAGCCAGTGATTTTTCCACTGCGTCTGTCCTGACGACGCCCCAACTCCTCCTCTTCTGGGGCCGACTCCACCCCGAGCTAGCTATGGATTGCGATACGCTACGAAAAAGACCCCCTAAATGCCTAAATTTACTGGCAGACAAGGAGGGCAATTTTTAAAAAGCTGTTTATCTCAGATAAAACACCGCTTTATCTGCAAAAATGGCTTTGAAAATTACTTTCTATAAATTGAGGGGTGATACTGATCGGCAGCTACATGTTGGTTGGTGGTCAGAGCAGTCTAGCAAGTCTGGCTTTCCTCTGCTTAGGAGTAGCAACCACCGTTTCTACCTCCTTCACAATCCTCCATCTCATCACAAATTTGCATCTCTCATAGCACTGACATCACCTCCTGTTCCTTCTCATTTTTCTTTCCTTTCCTTCTTTGCTCTTTTCACTCTTCTTTTTTAGTTCCATCTTCCTGTGATTCTGTCTCCCTTCCTTTCTCCCTTTGTTTTTCCCCACTCCCCTTAGCTTCTGCTCTAAATATCTTTTACCACACCATTGTGAACAGTTATTTTTCAACTCCAAGTGCATCCCAAAAAATACCCTTCTATGACAATTGCTATTTGGGAAAGCCAAATAAATATCATCAATTCTCTATTCATCAAAGGGAATCTATAAATGGTGGGGCGTGAATTGACTCCTAAGGAACTAAAAATAAAGAAAAACCTATCTGCTGGCATACAATTAAGTTTGAGAGATGGTAGCGTGGAGCATCATAACAGGAAAAAATGTTTGCACACTAGTATAATAAAACTAAATCACAATAATATATTAGGAAAAAATATATATGGTGGTAAAGATTGAGTAAGAACTTCCTACCCTTCTTTAATAACCCTCAGTGCCCTCCTTCACTCCCATCTGAGAATAAACATAATAAAAACAACCTGGATTTAATTTCATGAATTTCTGTATATTATTTTAATGTCTCTGAAAGGTCTTAATTATATAATCAAATCATAAATCACTTTTCTCAGCAGCAGATCTACAACAATAGAGGAGACTCATTAAGTTTGACTGTAGGGAACTGTACAATCTGTTGTTTCCAGTCATGGGGTATTATTAAGTTTGTTATATTCTCATTCTCACTTCCACCATCTTTCTTCTCTTTGTTTGGAGAAAGAGAAGTTTTAATGAAAAAAAGTTGTAAATCCTTATTTTTAAAGTAGAAGACAAGATAAGTAGGGCTGTTTGAAGAGTTATAGATAAATGAGAAGAAAAATATGTTACCTACAGAGAGGAAATATCAGAATTTGGCAAAGTGGAGACTGAAGAAGAAAGTAATGTAGCTACAGAATACTAAATGTAATCTAATGTGCACTACTGTACCATTATCTTCTTCATTTAATCTTCCTTAAATGTCATCTTTTTTTTTTTCTTATGAACACCTTTGTATTGAAATAGCATCACTTCCTTTAAATGGGAAAACCTACTGAGAGTCTGACTTTAAATGTAGTGTTTTATACTGTATTATTCATAGTAGGTGCCTTTATGGATAAAAGTAGAAATCTTTAAGCACATCAGTGAAATTAAATACTTAGAAAACAGGAAACTGCTTAAAATGAATTAGTTCTAAAAAATTCAAGTAAAATGTAGCATGTTTCCAAAACAGAACATAGTAACTCAGTAAAAGACACAGATAAAGAACAATTGGCATATCCAGTCTGCACAAATTGAGACCCTCATTTTCAAATACATGGATAGATAAGCACACAAATGACCATTGCCTAAGCCAACAATGGTTGCAGCTCCTATGTCCCTCACCCAGCTTCTCAGGCCTCTTTCCAATACCACTCCCCACACCTATTTCAAGTATTAGGGGTGTGCAGGCCTCAAGCTTAATTTCGTGAGGGAGGGCGGGTTTGAGCTGAATTTCATTTTATTGGATTCTTTTTTTTTGCATTGTGTGAGTTCTATTTGTTCCAAGAAATAGCACATACACTATTTTCAAATAGTGCAAGCTATTAGCTTGCACAATGTGAAAATAGTATGCATTATTTGCAGATAGTGAACTATTCATGCCCCATCATCCCTTGTGTCCTCCAAAGTAGTGCTTACCAAACGTTTTAATGTTTGCTAAGCACTACTTTGGTAAGCACTACTTTGGTAAGCACAAAAGGGGTAAGAGACCCCCAATGAACGGGGAAGGTTCCCCCAACCCCCCCGACGCCGAACAGACCTGCCGCCGCCGGCCGCCTCCCGGCCCTAGCCGCGCCTCCTACCTCGCCAGCGGGCCTATCAGAGGCCAGGAACTCCGCCCACAGCAGCCCTTTAAATCTAGGGCCTCGTTTCGGCGCCGTTTCCCGAGCGGCAACCACGCCAGCGGCAGGAGCCCTTTAGGGTCAGGAGACCCTCTTCAAAAGGGGTAAGAGACCCCCAACGAACACGGAAGGTTCCCCCAACCCCCCCGACGCCGAACAGACCTGCCGCCGCCGGCCGCCTCCCGGCCCTAGCCGCGCCTCCCACCTCGCCAGTGGACCTATCAGAGGCCAGGAACTCCGCCCACAGCAGCCATTTAAATCTAGGGCCTCGTTTCGGCACTGCGCGCCGGGCGTCATGCGCCGAAGGAGCGCGACAAATGGGCAGGCCCCTTTGTGCGCCCCTTAGTGCAGCCACTAAGTGCTACAAGAACTAATAGATGCTCTCTGGCATCCTTAGGGCTTTCACTATTCTCTACTTGTTCTGCATTCCCTATGGTCTATGATCTATCAACCATGCTCTCCTTTCCTATCCCCACGATAAAAAGTCTCTACTCTCAAAGGAAAAGAACCAACCACCCCAACACCCTCCAGCACAATCGTTTGATCCCCATCATGACCTCACCATTAACTCAATTCCTGGGGCTCTCTATTTTCTCATTATCTCTTTTTAATGCCTAATCCATCACAAAAAAAATGCATCTTGTCAATGACTATTTACTCGACTCACAACCAGATATTTATGGCATCACAGAGACCTGGCTGAAATCCACAGACATCACACTAATTAACCAATTACCCATTCAACTATACGATGTTTTCTCTATCACTAGATTGAAAAAGAGAGGGGGAGGACTGATCCTAGCAGCAAAAAAAGAGCTAAGATTAACTTTACAAAGCACGAAACACAACTCCAAACTGGAGTGCGCTCTATTTAGCTCCAAACAGCTTCAGATCTGCCTACTTTACACTCCACCAGGTCTTCTAGAATCAGATCCTTCTCCACTGGTAGAGTTTATTGCAAAACACATCAAAGCTGACACTCCAACAGTTATAATGGGAGATTTCAACCTCCACATAGATGTGACCCCACAATCAACCAACTGCGAAGCACTGCTTTCATCCCTTAACGCTCTGGGATTCACTCAAATCGTTAACAGTCCCACACACAAGGCCGGACACACTCTGGACCTCATTTTCATCAATGCAGGTCTCACTCAATCATCCCCGCCTCACTGCGTCCTTATTCCATGGTCAGACCATCGGATGATCACAACTGATCTTGCTATCAAGGAAAACCCAGCTTCTACCCCCTCCAAAACCACGATTCATTACAGAAAAGTTTGCACCTTAGAGGACCTCAGATCCCAACTATCAACGGAACTTGCCAATATGGATTACTCAGACGCAGACTCAGCCATCGACTCCTGGCATAATATCACAAATAAGGTAGCTGAGAAAATGTGCCCTTTAAAAACAAAAGAGCTAGACCCTCACGCCCCGATAAAAAAACCTTGGTTCACACAAGAATTGAAAAAAAACAAACTAGAACTCAGACGCAAAGAACACTCATGGCGAAAGAGTCCTACCACTGACAAACTAACTGAATATAAAACCCTCATGCACATATACAGAAATAACATCCTCCGTACTAAAAGAGACTATTATGCCAGCAAAATTCACAATTTCCTCTTTGACGCCAAAACACTGTTCTCCTACGTCACAGAGCTCACAAAACCCAATGCACCAGTCATCCCAGACAACCAAGCCCTCTCAAGGTGCACAGAACTTGCTTTATTCTTTGAAAATAAAATCCTTAAATTAATAGCCCCATTGGCATCCTCGAACACAGGAAACCCCTTCACACCTCTCTACAAGCTCAGACCGGAAAGCACAACTAAACTCTTTTGAACCCACTACTTCCCTTGAAATTGAAGCCATGCTCAAAAAGATGAAACCTTCCACGCATCCTACTGACTCTCTACCCGCCAAACTATTGCTCACCATTCCCGAAATTATCTCCAAACCTCTAGCGGAGATTATTTTTATTTATTTATTTTTATTTATTTAAGGTTTTTATATACCGGCAATCACGAGAACATATCTTGCTGGTTTACATGAAACGGGAGTGCATTAAATACATCAAACTAGAACTCAGGTGACCGAAAGTACAGTTACAATTAACAAGGGTGGCAGAACTTGGTGAAGAGGAAGAAAAAGGAAAGAATAAATGGTTAAACGATATACAAGTCACATTACAAGTTATGTACAAATGGCATGATTAATGGCTGAAAGTTTTGAGGAGTCCTTGGGTTGTGTCCTTGGATTGTGTCATTAAATTGTGTCTTGGAAAGCTTGCTTGAATAACCAAGTCTTAAGTCTTTTCCTAAAAGTTGGGAGGCAAGGTTCCAGTCTGAGATCTGTGGGCAATGAATTCCACAGAAGGGGGCCAGCTGTGGAGGTGGCGCGATCTCTTAGGGTAATGTGTCTAGTCGTTTTTGCAGGGGGAACTTGGAGTGTGTCTCTATAAACATCTCTGGTAGGTCTTGTCGAGTTGTATACTTGTAGAGGAAATTGAAGATCGAGGGAAGTGCATTGATGTATAGTTTTGAAAATGATACATATGGTTTTGTACATGATACGGAAGTATACGGGTAGCCAATGTAGCTCTTTCAGGATGGGAGATATGTGGTCTCTTTTTCTTGTGCCAGTTAGTAGTCGGGCTGCTGAATTTTGCACCATCTGTAATGGTTTGGAATAGGAAGAAGGCAGACCTAGCAATAGGGAGTTGCAATAGTCTAATTTTGAAAAAATGACTGCCTGGATGATCGTTCTGAAGTCTTGAGCATGGAAGAGAGGTCTTATCCTTTTCAAAACCTGGAGTTTATAGAAGCAGTCTTTGGTTGTTTTGTTGATGTGTGCCTTGAAGTTTAGCCGGTTGTCCAATAACACTCCTAAGTCTCTAACTTGTGCAGTAGGTAGGTTGGTGGGAAGAGTAATGTTAGGTGTATTGTTCTCGGGAGAGATGAGTAGGATTTCTGTCTTGGAGGAATTTAAGATGAGGTGAAGGCTGTTGAGAAGTTGTTTGATTTTTTGGTGGCATGATTCCCAGTAGTCAAGAGTTTTAGAGTATGTGTCTTTGACGGGGATGATGATTTGAATATCATCTGCGTATAGGAAGTACTTTAGATTGAGGTCAGTGAGAAGTTGGCAAAAAGGAAGCAGGTAAATATTGAATAGAGTCGGAGATAATGAAGAACCTTGTGGGACTCCTATGGCAGAGTCAAATCTTGAGGATTCCTTGTTTTGGAGTTTAACTTTGTAACCTCTGTTGTTGAGAAAGGTTTTCAACCAAGATAGGACGGTGCCGCAGATTCCTATGGACGATAACTGGTTTAAGAGGATGGTGTGGTTGACCGTGTCGAACGCTGCTGATAGGTCTAACAAGATCAATAGAAAAGAGTTTCCTTTGTCGAGGCCCAGTAAGATATGGTCTGTCAACGAAGTGAGGAGGGATTCTGTGCCTCGATTTTTACGGAAGCCGTGTTGTGGGATGAAGAGAAGATTGTTGTCTTCGATGAAATCTGAGAGTTGAGAGTTCACTAGTTTTTCCATGATCTTGGCGATGAATGGGAGGTTAGCTATGGGGCGGAAGTTGTTAGGGTCCTTCGGGTCTAGGTTGGGTTTCTTTAGGAGCGGTGAGATTGAGGCCATTTTAAGATCATCTGGGAAGGTTCCTTGGGCTAGAGAGCAGTTGATGATATTTTTCAATGAAGTGGCTATTGTGTCTGGAATAGATAGAAGAAGTTTGGAGGGGATGTGGTCTGCAGGATGAGACGAAGGTTTCATTCTTCTCAGGATGGTTTGTATCTCCGTGGAAGAGACGGGTTCAAAGGTGTTTAAGCTGACGTTTTTGTGGGCAGGTTGTTGATATGTCTGGAGGTCGGCTGTATTGGAAGGCAGTTGTGTTAAGAGATTGGTGATTTTATTTTGGAAAAACTGAGCGAGTTCTTCCGCTTTGGGTTGTGCCATGTTGCCTGGGATTTCTCGCGGAATGGTTTGAGTGAGGCTGGAGACATAAGCGAAGAGGGCTTTGGCGTCAAAAACCAGGTTGTGAATCTTAGATGCATAATAGTCTTTTTTTGATTTTGAGGTGAGAGATTTGTACTGGTAAAGTGTGGATTTGTATGAAAAAATGGTGATGTCACAAGGGGTTTTGCGCCAAGTCGCTTCTTTTTTTCTTAAACTTTGTTTTAGTTTTCTGAGTTCATTAGTGAACCACGGTTGTCTGTTGGATGCATTGGTGTGAGATCTTTTTGTAGTTGAAGGACAGAGCTTGTTGGCTATGTTTTCTGTTATGTTGTTCCAGGAGCGAATGGCAGTGTTCGGGTCGGTGAGGTCTAATAGGGGTAGCTGTGAGACCAATTGGTTGTTAAGGTCTTCTGGTGAGCATCGCCTCTTGTAGTGGAATGAAGGAGAGGGGGAGTAGGGAGTGTTGGATTTTTCCAGCGTGAATGAGGTAGAGATGAGAGTGTGGTCTGACCATGGAACCTTTTTGTTCTTCAAATTGGATGTAGTCGTAATGCCCTTGTTGACGAAAATCAAGTCCAGAGTGTGACCCGCTTTGTGTGTGGGTTCGTTGACTAGTTGTTGGAATCCCATAGCAGACAGGGCTGTGATGAGTGTTACGCAGCTGTTAGATGGTGAGGGATTGTCTATGTGCAGATTGAAATCTCCTAAAATGATTGCTGGAGTATCCAGGTTGATGAGCATGGTGGTGATTTCAAGGAGGGGGGAGACATCTGCTTCTAGGAGTCCCGGGGGGGCGTAGACAAGAAGGATTTGAAGATGTTGTGAGGTGAAGAAGCCGACTTCCAGTTTTGAGTTAGAGCTGAAAGGATGTTGGGAGAAGTTAAGGCTTTTTTTGGTAGCCAGAAGGATGCCCCCTCCTCTTTTTTTCAGTCTCGGGAGTGAGAAGAAGTCATAGGTTTGTGTAGGTAGTTGGTTTATTAAAGCTGTATCTGAGGGCTTAAGCCATGTTTCAGTTACTGCACAGATATCTGGCTTATCAACTGTTCGCTAAATCAAGGATCCGTACCGGACTCAATGAAACTTTCCACCCTCAAACCACTTCTCAAGAAACCCAACCTTAACCCAATAGACCCGGCAAATTTTCACCCCATTGCTAACTTAACATTTGTGGCCAAAATCATGGAGAAAGTAGTGAACAAACAACTTTCGGAATACCTAGAAGAAAATAAGATTCTAGCCCCAGCACAATTTGGCTTCCGTAAATCCCTCAACACGGAATCCCTTCTGATTTCACTGACAGACAGAATCTACACAGGCCTTGATAAAAAGACCCCCTACTTGCTGGCCCTACTTGACATATCAGCGGCCTTTGACACGGTGAAGCATTCCATACTTATCAACTGTCTATCAGATATCAGTATATCAGGAACGGCTCTGGACTGGTTCAAGTCATTCCTCAACAACAGAATATTCAAGGTTAGAATAAATAATAAAGAGTCGCACCCAGTCAAAGCCACTCTCGGAGTCCCTCAAGGCTCCTCTTTATCCCCTACTCTATTTAACATCTATCTTCTACCCCTCTGTCAACTTCCCACTAACCTAAAGGTTACGCATTTTATTTACGCAGATGACGTCCAGATTCTGC
Source organism: Rhinatrema bivittatum (assembly GCF_901001135.1). Lineage (NCBI taxonomy): Eukaryota > Metazoa > Chordata > Amphibia > Gymnophiona > Rhinatrematidae > Rhinatrema > Rhinatrema bivittatum. The sequence goes on along the minus strand of NC_042617.1, from coordinate 83,986,840 downwards.
TACCAGTCTCAGAATCAATAACAAAAACTTTGAATTTTTGGAACAACTGCCTACAATCCATAAACACACTTCTCACCAGTCTTAATCTAGTGCTCAACACTTCAAAAACTGAACTTTTGCTCATCACTCAGGATGAAAACTCCCCTTCAACTCAAATGACCTTAACCACACATGTAAGAGATCTTACCATAGACAACCGGCTGAACTTAAAAACATTTGTCAATAACACAACAAAAGAATGCTTTCACAAACTACATATATTAAAAAACTTGAAACCTCTTCTCCATCTCCATAACTTCCGCATAGTGCTCCAAGCTATCCTATTTTCCAAAATTGATTACTGCAATTCCATGCTAATCGGTCTTCCAGCGGTCACCACAAGCCACTATAAATGCTACAGAATTCAGCAGCCAGGATCCTAACCAAGACCAGTAGATGTGAACACATCACTCCTATACTTAAGAGCCTACACTGGCTCCCCATCAAGTCTAGAATTCTATACAAAGTGTTAACCATAATACACAAAACCATCCACTCACAAACCACACTCGAATTAAACTGCCCTCTCCGATTTCACTCAGCATCCAGACCAATTAGAACAACGTACCAAGGTACCCTTTATGTACCCCCGACCAAGGCCCCAATGAAGAAACACGCCTTCTCAATAGCTGGTCCTACTCACTGGAACAATCTACCATCGGACCTTCGCCTTGAACCATGCTTACGGACTTTCAAGAAAAAGCTGAAGACCTGGCTATTCACGGAGGCCTTCACCTAAAGTTCCCAAGCTAAAAATAAAGTTATATGCTACCTTAACTGTAACATACATATTTAATGTTCTCCATGCATAATACTTCAATGCACCACATACTCAATGTCTACCCTGTTTGTTGCATGCTCACAGTTTATTGATTTTTATTTTATTATTATTATTATTATTAATATTATTACTATTATTATATAATTTATATTTGTATTATTTGTTTAATGTTTATTGTTCCATGTACACCATGCCCATGGTATTTCTAATTCTGGTTATCTGTAAACCGAAGCGATATGTACTTGTACATGATCTTCGGTATATAAAAGCTTTTAAATAAATAAATAAATAAATAAATAAATAAATTATGTTTTGGTACACATGGCACTTTGTCATGGCACCATCACCTATCCTCTCCTCCTTCCACCTTCCCTCTCATCATCCCCTTCCCTTTTCTCCTCCCTTGCCCTGACATAATTCCTTCCCCTCCCATCTCCCTGGAATCATTGTCTTCCCTTCACTCCACTCCCATCCCATTTGCCTCACAACTTTTCTTTCCCTTCCACCCCAACCCCCTGGTATCACCACCTTCCCATTGCTGCTATCTCATCCCACTGGTAGCATTTTTCTTTCCCCCTCAGGATTGTCTCCAGTTGGCAAGAAGAAATGGGTGAGCAACATCTCTTATCTGCTGCTGGTGCCTCTTTTTGAATGGCTTGGGGAATCTTTGTCTCATTAGACTGTCTGACCCCCATGTAGTTCGGACTTCAGAAAGATGCTTGCAGGGGAAAAGGCAGCTGCAGTTAAGACAAGCTGCTTACTGACTTTTCCTCTTGCCCAAAGGAGGTTGGATGTAATTGCACAGAGCATAGGGAAAAGCCAGATAACACAGCAGTGGCTGTGTCCTGCTCCTTTCTTCTATGTAGCAAACATTCCACAGCATACCTGGGGTTTCACCATGGCATACTAATATGCCATAAGTCATAACATATCATTTGGGAGTTTCTGTTCCAAAAAATAAATTTTAAGCATCTTAAGTCTTTCTTCATATGGTTCATGTTGCAGGTCAGCCACTGAATCAAATTAGTATCTTTTTACTGAAATACCTCCATGCTCTCAATTTCTTTGCAAATGTATGGCCTTCAGAACTCAACAGAATATTCAAAGTGTAGGGGAATTACAAATATTGGATTACTCCTGTATCCATCTTTATGGTTAAGTGAGACATGACTAAATGAAAGACCAATATGGATGCCTGCCAGCTGATTATCCACGACCAAAGTTATGTTACTATGACATGATCTTCCTGTTGCATTGGAAGTGGACCCTTGGGCCGAGGTACGGTTGGTGCAACCCATAGGTTGGGACCTATGGGTCATCACCATCGGCAGATGGAGTGGGCTGATAGACAGAGGCTGCTGGAGCTTCACCTATACCAGCTCTCGTTCCCCGCAGGTTGAGCCTTTGGTTGCCGGGGCCAGCAGGACGTAGGTGGGCCTCTGTGTATAGTTGAAGTAAGAATTGGTTCAGCCCAGAGATAGAAGGTGAAAGATGGTACAATCTTACTCTGGACAGAGTAGTGTCCTAGAAACTCGGGCACCAGTGGAATGGAAGCAGACAGGGGGCACTCAAACAAGAGCAGGCCGTAGCCTGAGTAAACCACGTCCAGGGAGTAAGCTGGAGAGGCGTTGAAGAACAGGCTATCCAAAAGTAGTGGCAAGCAAGGCTGAGGTCTGATCACGGAGATAGTCAAGCGTAGTCAAGCAAAGCAGAGGTTTGGTTCTGGAGATAGGTAATAGCGTAGTCAGGCAAAGCAGAGGTCTGGGTCTGGAGATAGACATTAGCGTGGTCAGGTGAAGCAGAGGTCTGGGTTTGGAGATAGGCAATAGCGTAGTCTGGCGTAGAAAAGGTCTGGGTCTGTAGATAGGCAACAGCGTGGTCAGGCGAAGCAGAGGTCCAGGTTTGGAGAGAGTCATTGGCGTGGTCAGGAGAAGCAGAGGTCTGGGCTTGGAGAGAGTCAATGGCGTGGTCAGGCGAAGCAGAGTCAAAGTCCGTGTAGTCAATTTGGGGGATGAAACAAGGTAGAACTAGGAGCAAACAAGGAACAGGAAACCAGAGATGAGACAAATCTCTAGGAAGCAATGAGTACTCGACCAGCGAGGAGACCTGTTGCAAAGGCAACGCTAGGGAGCGGATCATGCGCTTAAATACTGTAGCTGAGTTGATGTCATCATCCGGGGCTGCGGCTAGGTTCCTGCCGTGACACCATGTAGCAGTGTCTCTCCGCGGACCATGTTGAGAGGCCTGACGAGAAATGGTGGCAGGACCGGGAACGCCAGGGACTGAGGCCCTAGGATGGAGATGATGGCTCACGGCCGCCAGCGAGGAGGAACCAGGAGCTGGAGTCACTGTAGAAAGGTGAGGGGGCCGTGCTGCGGGTCTGCTGTGGACGGCACGTGTAACACTTCCTGAAGTTTTGTTTTCTCCTTTGAGGCATTCCTCTTCCTATTGGCATTCTTGGTGGCCTTTTTGTGGTTCTGTATATTGGCAAGCTGGTGACAATTACGAGTAAGGTTACAGAACCCTAGGGTCTCAAGGTGCTGCCATCATGATTATTGAGGATCACCAGATTATTATTATCCATTGATTCTAGACAGATCAGTATGGAAAAGATGAGTGCATTTTCCTGGTGGTGGTTCCAAGTACAGTTACCTGCCTTGTCTGCAATGCTAGGGTATGTGACCAGCTAGGGGCATCACTTCCTCATACATCAAAACCTATGGCCATTCAGTCATTTCCAGTTTGCTTCCATATTTAAGAGGAGACTTGAAGCTATTGACCTTCAGACAGAATGGTATGATGTATTCATTCTTCATGGGGGCAGCCTCCTGTGCTGAAGTTTCAGGGATTACAATAGAACCATATAATGGCTTAGCCAGTGATGCTCAATGGCATATTTGTCTTATATTTAGCAGGAAGATAGCAACCTTGGTGGAACAAGTTGTTAATCTCTACTAATCTGTATTTATTGGTTCCTTATAGGTTTCATGTCAGAGCTCATATTGTTTGGATCCTAGGCTACACCTTCACCTCTTGGACTAGGAGGGAAGCATAAATGTACTCAAATGGTTCAGCAGGGCAGGCATGCACTTAGAATAGCTCGCCTCCCTCTTGCATCATCTAAGTGGCATATGTCATGTAATGCTATATAAATGTTAATTAAGTACTATCTACTGACCAGCCTGACATACCCAGATTATTACCTGGATACACTTGTAAGTCACCAGGGACCCACGGTGGCAGAAAGGTTTCTTGTTTTCAAGGTTTTCAAGTTTTCCCCATCTCAGTTTTGTACACACTCCAGACTATGGACTAGTGGAGTAGCTAGGATCATCAGCCAAGTTGGCAAGGTGGCATGTACAACACATCTGGATTGAAATATCTTGTATGGCTCTGTTTAAACATAATGCAGTGCACCTTTCAGAGCTGGGGGATGAGGTTATTTTGAATGCCTTATGTAAAGCAATAGGGAGCATGAGTAAGGGTTGAGAGTTTTGGATGCAGTTGGGTATGAAGGTGTTATGAGCCGGGGCATTCCCTGGTTTGGATTTCTAAACAGATAAGACCTTGTGATACATGTCAGGGCTTACAGCCTCCAGGCTGAAGCAGGCACTAATGCTTTAGGTGGGATTTGGGGAAGCATCACTTTTGCAGTAGAGACATGGTTCATTGCTACCAATGGATATGGCATCAATGCTTAGTGATCATGTTGGCCTAGAAATCACCCTCTGGTTAGACAGTGAGAGGGGTCGGGGGGGGGGGGGCAGGGAGATGGATACAGACACTCAACATCTGTATACCTGTATTCAATTCACAGCAGTCATTTAATAATAAAGCTGCAGCCAGTTCTCTAAATAAAACTAGAGTGTCAGTGTTTGTAGGCTGCCTAAAATGGTGAAGAAATATTTGATAAAAGAGGGTAGGTGGTGGATGCCCAGTCCTCGATGCCACAGTTAATTATGTTATGTGCTATATGTTTGAGTTGTAATCTCCCTTGGTTGTTGGAAAAGCCAGAATATACATTTTTCATTAAACTAAAGTATGCAACAGTGGGTGTTCCAGTTCAATTAAGGATGTGCTAGCTGTAACTCCCAAAGTATACCCTGCAACAAAGAGCAGTACTATAGAATCTAGGGATGTGAATCGTTTTAGGACGATTAAAATTATCGTCCGATAATTTTAATATCGTCTTAAACCGTTATGGAACACAATACAATACAGATTCTAACGATTTATCGTTATAAATCGTTAGAATCGTGAGCCGGCACACTAAAACCCCCTAAAACCCACCCTCGACCCTTTAAATTAAATCCCCCACCCTCCCGAACCCCCCCCCCAAATAACAAATAACCTGCGGGTCCAGCGGCGGTCCGGAACGGCAGCGGTCCGGAACGGGCTCCTGCTCTGAATCTTGTCGTCTTCAGCCGGCGCCATTTTCCAAAATGGCGCCGAAAATGGCGGCGGCCATAGACGAAAAAGATTGGACGGCAGGAGGTCCTTCCGGACCCCCGCTGGACTTTTGGCAAGTCTCGTGGGGGTCAGGAGGCCCCCCACAAGCTGGCCAAAAGTTCCTGGAGGTCCAGCGGGGGTCAGGGAGCGATTTCCCGCCGCGAATCGTTTTCGTACGGAAAATGGCGCCGGCAGGAGATCGACTGCAGGAGGTCGTTCAGCGAGGGTTCCGGCGCCTCGCTGAACGACCTCCTGCAGTCGATCTCCTGCCGGCGCCATTTTCCGTACGAAAACGATTCGCGGCGGGAAATCGCTCCCTGACCCCCGCTGGACCTCCAGGAACTTTTGGCCAGCTTGTGGGGGGCCTCCTGACCCCCACGAGACTTGCCAAAAGTCCAGCGGGGGTCCGGAAGGACCTCCTGCCGTCCAATCTTTTTCGTCTATGGCCACCGCCATTTTCGGCGCCATTTTGGAAAATGGCGCCGGCTGAAGACGACAAGATTCAGAGCAGGAGCCCGTTCCGGACCGCTGCCGTTCCGGACCGCCGCTGGACCCGCAGGTTATTTAAGTTATTTGGTGGGGGATTTAATTTAAAGGGTCGGGGGTGGGTTTTAGGGGGTTTTAATGTGCCGGTTTTTCGATTTTTCGATTTTTCAATTTTTAACGATTTTTAACGATTTTTCACGATATTTTACCCCCCCAAACGGCAACAATACGATTCCCTCCCCCTCCCAGCCGAAATCGATCGTTAAGACGATCGAGGACACGATTCACATCCCTACCCGGAGTGGTGATGATAGAATAATCAACTGCACACTCTGGGATTCCCCAGAGCACAGTGGACCCTCCTCAATCATGGCACTCTGCCGTTTTAATTTTCAATTATGGCTCACTAGCAGCTGGAGGTTGCCTCTCCTTCTGGGGCCCCGATGAGATTTTCTCTGGGAACTTCCCAAGCCCTTGGGTACCAAATTCTCATGGCTTTCAGCCACTAGCAGCAGGCATATGCTGATCTTTTTCCCCCTCCACATTTAAAAAATAATTGGGGCACTTTATTCACAGGCTTTTAAGTCCCAGCCAGACATTAGGGACCTCCTAGCAGCTGTTCCAGCACAGTGCCCTCTATGTAATTATTTTATTTTACCCTTATTGACATTCACACAACTAAAAGTTTTCCCAGGGGTGAATAGGAAAGGCTAAAGCAGAAAATAAATGGAACATAAAACAGAAACATATGGTATCATAGTAAAAGAATGATTTATCAGCATTGAAAATTAAGAAAACTGGTTCTTTGTAATTATAATAAAAGACCAATCACCCCACCCTAAATATCAGTTCAGTTCATTTCTAGCAAATTAGAAAAATTAGGGATTCAAAATTTCTTTCTAAATTTTGGTCAGAATATTTACATAAGTTTTCAGTTTAATCACACATGATAGTTGAATATTTAAGATAAACTTCTCTGCAGTCCAGATGCTGGATGAAGCAGTTGAAGATGCTTGGGGTCCAGTGCTCTGCATAGGTTCAGGGTCACCATGCATCATGAAGTTGATGTCCACATTTCTGCAAATAACATAATGTTTCCTCTCTAGTCTACATAAAGTCATGACAAATCTTGTAAAAGTTCTCTGCAACTAAATTACCCTAAGACTAATTGGGGTAAATTTTCAAATCACTTTTCAGTGTAAAATTAGTATATACATGGGCACATAGCTTGTACACCTTTTTTATCAACATCAAAAGTACATGCTCATTTTAAGATGAATTTTCAAAAATTGCACATGTAAAAATTAGCACCTACATATGTAAAACAGCATATGTGAGTATATGCTCTTTTAGAAATCTCAATATACATGCATAAATCAGAGATCATGAGTAAATTTGCATGAGTAAAAAAAGAGGCGGGCCAAGCTTTATACAAGTAAGTTGCTATTTTATAAGCAATTTAAGCTTGAAAGTTTAGTACCTTACTTTCATATATTTACTCCTGCACAATATTTGATCTAAGTGATAGTTAACATCTTAAAAGTAAAAAAAAATGACTGGATGATGGATCTGGGTGAAATGGTGGTGGTGGGGGGTGGAATTCAGGCTGAAAAGCCAGAGGGTCTTCATGAGCTGCAGATGGCCTGATTGAGCTGGTAGACTAATTGGTAAAACTGGTTAGTTCATTGCTACATGCATGTTAGAAAATTCCCCAGCTTGAAAAAGCCAAATTACAGAGAGGTAAATGTGTCTAATTAATCTATAAAATCTACTCATGTATCCCTTTAAAATTAGAACAAAAAATGTGGTTATATCATTTGTGCATACTTATCCATCTGAATTATGATTTATCCAGGTAAGTAGCTTCTTTGCTGCTATTTAGATAGACACATTTGAATTTATTTGAATAAGTTGTGATATTTATCCATGTATCTGATATGCATGGTTATAAAATACTATCATAGATGTCCACACGACCATAAACATACACACACACACACACACACACACACACACACACACACACACACACACACATATATATATATATATATATATATTAGGGATGTGAATCGTTTTTCAACGATTAAAATTATCGTCCGATAATGTTAATATCGTCTTAAATCGTTATAGAACACGATACAATAGAAATTCTAACCATTTATCGTTAAAAATCATTAAATCGTGTTAGTGCGCACTAACTGGGAGTTAGTGCGCACTAACTCCCAGTTAGTGCGCGCTAACTGAAAATGATACAAATAAACACTTTCCAGGTCACTGAAGGTCAGTTAGGAATGAATATGTAATCCTATTGGCTGGCTGTGCTCTTATCTATTGATGTTACCAAGGTTAACACTGAGGTAATGGTTGGGGGGATGTGAAATGGAAACAGTTGGAAGCTTGACAAAAAAAGTAATGTGATGATCAGCACTCACGTGACTAGAACTTGTTTGTTTATTATTTTTGTTAGCAGGCACCTGAAATGCTAGTGCATGTTGAATTTGCCAATCACTGTGCATTTTAGAAAGGTGGTCCTGGCTGGAACTGTACACAGTTCAAATATATGTAATTGATTGTTGGTAAGTGTATTTTTTAAGTAGCCACACTGCCACCAGTATGTTTACTTTTCCTCCTACTTAACTCACTAGCTCAGCTTTGTAAGAAGGGTTTCTCTGCTTGTGTGTTGCTTTTGTTTGGTGTGAGGAGAGCAGAAACATCAGATCTTTATTCAATCTACTACAGTCATCTCTTACAGTGCCCTATCCCTATTAATACCAGGAGTGTTGTGATCTTCCTGCACACACAGTGCCCTAACCCTGGCACCAGGGGTGTTGTGATCTTCCTGCACACAGTGCCCTAACCCTGGCACCAGGGCTGTTGTGATTTTCCTGCACACAGTGCCCTAACCCTGGCACCAGGGGTGTTGTGATCTTCCTGCACACAGTGCCCTATCCCTATTAATACCAGGGGTGTTGTGATCTTCCTGCACACAGTGCCCTAACCCTGGCACCAGGGGTGTTGTGATTTTCCTGCACACAGTGCCCTAACCCTGGCACCAGGGGTGTTGTGATCTTCCTGCACACAGTGCCCTATCCCTATAAATACCAGGGGTGTTGTGATCTTCCTGCACACAGTGCCCTAACCCTGGCACCAGGGGTGTTGTGATTTTCCTGCACACAGTGCCCTATCCCTATTAATACCAGGGGTGTTGTGATCTTCCTGCACACAGTGCCCTATACCTATTAATACCAGGAGTGTTGTGATCTTCCTGCACACACAGTGCCCTAACCCTGGCACCAGGGGTGTTGTGATTTTCCTGCACACAGTGCCCTAACTCTGGCACCAGGGGTGTTGTGATCTTCCTGCACACAGTGCCCTAACCCTGGCACCAGGGGTGTTGTGATTTTCCTGCACACAGTGCCCTAACCCTGGCACCAGGGGTGTTGTGATCTTCCTGCACACAGTGCCCTATCCCTATTAATACCAGGGGTGTTGTGATCTTCCTGCACACAGTGCCCTAACCCTGGCACCAGGGGTGTTGTGATTTTCCTGCACACAGTGCCCTAACCCTGGCACCAGGGGTGTTGTGATCTTCCTGCACACAGTGCCCTATCCCTATTAATACCAGGGGTGTTGTGATCTTCCTGCACACAGTGCCCTAACCCTGGCACCAGGGGTGTTGTGATTTTCCTGCACACAGTGCCCTATCCCTATTAATACCAGGGGTGTTGTGATCTTCCTGCACACAGTGCCCTATACCTATTAATACCAGGAGTGTTGTGATCTTCCTGCACACACAGTGCCCTAACCCTGGCACCAGGGGTGTTGTGATTTTCCTGCACACAGTGCCCTAACTCTGGCACCAGGGGTGTTGTGATCTTCCTGCACACAGTGCCCTAACCCTGGCACCAGGGGTGTTGTGATTTTCCTGCACACAGTGCCCTAACCCTGGCACCAGGGGTGTTGTGATCTTCCTGCACACAGTGCCCTATCCCTATTAATACCAGGGGTGTTGTGATCTTCCTGCACACAGTGCCCTAACCCTGGCACCAGGGCTGTTGTGATTTTCCTGCACACAGTGCCCTATCCCTATTAATACCAGGGGTGGTGTGATCTTCCTGCACACAGTGCCCTATCCCTATTAATACCAGGAGTGTTGTGATCTTCCTGCACACACAGTGCCCTAACCCTGGCACCAGGGGTGTTGTGATTTTCCTGCACACAGTGCCCTAACCCTGGCACCAGGGGTGTTGTGATCTTCCTGCACACAGTGCCCTATCCCTATTAATACCAGGAGTGTTGTGATCTTCCTGCACACACAGTGCCCTAACCCTGGCACCAGGGGTGTTGTGATTTTCCTGCACACAGTGCCCTAACCCTGGCACCAGGGGTGTTGTGATCTTCCTGCACACAGTGCCCTAACCCTGATACCAGTCTGAGACAGCTCCCTCCCTGCATTACTAGTGAGAGGCTGGCTTCACAGACAGGGGGGAGCTGCCTGACCCTCACTCCTGACTTCCCCCATGTCCCAGCTAGTGAATGGTGTGTGGGTGAGGGGGGGGGGGGGGGAGGATGGTGAAGTCTGAGACAGCTCCCTCAATGCATTACTAGTGAGAGGCTGGCTTCACAGACAGGGGGGAGCTGCCTGACCCTCACTCCTGATTTCCCCCATGTCCCAGCTAGTGAATGGTGTGTGGGTGAGGGGGGGGGGGAGGATGGTGAAGTCTGAGACAGCTCCCTCCCTGCATTACTAGTGAGAGGCTGGCTTCACAGACAGGGGGGAGCTGCCTGACCCTCACTCCTGACTTCCCCCATGTCCCAGCTAGGGAATGGTGTGTGGGTGAGGGGGGGGGGGCGGGAGGATGGTGAAGTCTGAGACAGCTCCCTCCCTGCATTACTAGTGAGGGGCTGGCTTCACAGATAGGGGGGAGCTGCCTGACCCTCACTCCTGACTTCCCCCATGTCCCAGCTAGTGAATGGTGTGTGGGTGAGGGGGGGGGGGGGGGAGGATGGTGAAGTCTGAGACAGCTCCCTCCCTGCGTTACTAGTGAGAGGCTGGCTTCACAGACAGGGGGGAGCTGCCTGACCCTCAATCCTGACTTTCCCCATGTCCCAGCTAGTGAATGGTGTGTGGGTGAGGGGGGGGGGGGAGGATGGTGAAGTCTGAGACAGCTCCCTCCCTGCATTACTAGTGAGAGGCTGGCTTCACAGACAGGGGGGAGCTGCCTGACCCTCACTCCTGACTTCCCCCATGTCACAGCTAGTGAATGGTGTGTGGGTGAGGGGGGGGGGGGGGAGGATGGTGAAGTCTGAGACAGCTCCCTCCCTGCATTACTAGTGAGAGGCTGGCTTCACAGACAGGGGGGAGCTGCCTGACCCTCACTCCTGACTTCCCCCATGTCCCAGCTAGTGAATGGTGTGTGGGTGAGGGGGGGGGGGGGTGAGGATGGTGAAGTCTGAGACAGCTCCCTCCCTGCATTACTAGTGAGAGGCTGGCTTCACAGACAGGGGGGAGCTGCCTGACCCTCACTCCTGACTTCCCCCATGTCCCAGCTAGTGAATGGTGTGTGGGTGAGGGGGGGGGGGGAGGATGGTGAAGTCTGAGACAGCTCCCTCCCTGCATTACTAGTGAGAGGCTGGCTTCACAGACAGGGGGGAGCTGCCTGACCCTCACTCCTGACTTCCCCCATGTCCCAGCTAGTGAATGGTGTGTGGGTGAGGGGGGGGGGGGGAGGATGGTGAAGTCTGAGACAGCTCCCTCCCTGCATTACTAGTGAGAGGCTGGCTTCACAGACAGGGGGGAGCTGCCTGACCCTCACTCCTGACTTCCCCCATGTCCCAGCTAGTGAATGGTGTGTGGGTGAGGGGGGGGGGGGAGGATGGTGAAGTCTGAGACAGCTCCCTCCCTGCATTACTAGTGAGAGGCTGGCTTCACAGACAGGGGGGAGCTGCCTGACCCTCACTCCTGACTTCCCCCATGTCCCAGCTAGTGAATGGTGTGTGGGTGAGGGGGGGGGGGGAGGATGGTGAAGTCTGAGACAGCTCCCTCCCTGCATTACTAGTGAGAGGCTGGCTTCACAGACAGGGGGGAGCTGCCTGACCCTCACTCCTCCGGGGTATTGTGATCTTCCTGCACACAGTGCCCTATCCCTATTAATACCAGGAGTGTTGTGATCTTCCTGCACACAGTGCCCTAACCCTGGCACCAGGGGTGTTGTGATCTTCCTGCGCACAGTGCCCTATCCCTATTAATACCAGGAGTGTTGTGATCTTCCTGCATGCAGTGCCCTATCCCTATTAATACCAGGAGTGTTGTGATCTTCCTGCACGCAGTGCCCTATCCCTAATACCAGGGGTGTTGTGATCTTCCCGCACACAGTGCCCTATTCCTGATACCAGGAGTGTTGTGATCTTCCTGCATGCAGTGCCCTATCCCTGATACCGGGATGTGTGCAAGAAGATCCCAACACCCCGGTATCAGGAATAGGGCACTGTGTGCAGGAAGATCACAATACCCCTGGTATTAGGGATAGGGCACTGTGTGCAGGAAGATCACAACACTCCTGGTATTAATAGGGATAGGGCACTGTGTACATGAAGATCACAACACCCCTGGTGTCAGGGTTAGGGCACTGTGTGCAGGAAGATCACAACACTCCTGGTATTAATAGGGATAGGGCACTGTGCGCAGGAAGATCACAACACCCCTGGTGCCAGGGTTAGGGCACTGTGTGCAGGAAGATCACAACACTCCTGGTATTAATAGGGATAGGGCACTGTGCGCAGGAAGATCACAACACCCCTGGTGCCAGGGTTAGGGCACTGTGTGCAGGAAGATCACAACACTCCTGGTATTAATAGGGATAGGGCACTGTGTGCAGGAAGATCACAACACTCCTGGTATTAATAGGGATAGGGCACTGTGTGCAGGAAGATCACAACACCCCTGGTGCCAAGGTTAGGGCACTGTGTGCAGGAAGATCACAACACTCCTGGTATTAATAGGGATAGGGCACTGTGTGCAGGAAGATCACAATACCCCTGGTATCAGGGTTAGGGCACAAGTTCTAGTCACATTGACTGATCACATTACTTGTTTTGTCAAGCTACCAACTGTTTCCATTTCCCATCCCCCATATACTGTCAGTGGGAAGCTTGGTAACATGAATAAATAAGAGGGCAGCCAAAAGGAATACATATTCATTCCTAAACTGGCCTTAACTGACCTGAAAAGTGTCAAATTGTATCATTTTCAGTTAGTGCGCACTAACTCCCAGTTAGTGCGCAGTAATCGGAAAAAACGATTTTTAACGATTTTTTAACTAAAAAATCGTGCCTAACATGATTTTCTTGCCCTGCCACATGATTTCTATCGTTAAGACGATATGGAAAACGATTCACATCTCTAATATATATATATATATATATATATGCAGTTGCATAGAGTTGTTTGAAAGTTATCTTTATAGTTTGTAAGCATTTATTATAGGACTGTGAAGCTAACTGGAAAATAAAATGTATCACTAAACAAAATCACTTTAATTATTCTTGCACCCCCCCCCACACACACACACACACACAAAGAAGCTATTCTTGTTTCAGCTGGCTGAATATGGAAGCACCCAAATGGCAAACTCCCTGCAGCAAAAAAAGACAATTCCAAACTTTCTTTGGTCATTAGTATTCAATGCCTTGTTTCTTATTGGCTCCAGGCAGGCATCGCCCTCCCAAGGTCTGATGCAAAAGATATACCATTTATCAGTTCAAATAGACCCAGTACCCTAGAAACTCACAAAAACAAGTTAATTATAATAAATTCTAGCATCTTTCTCTAATACCCCATAATGTCCACTTGGTGGCAGTGCAGTTTAACAACTAATACAGCACTGGTTTCCACCCAAAAGAGCCCCCTGCCAATATCACAAGAAAATGTTAATGAATCTTCCGTTGACTAATAGTGCAATCTGCTGTAGTGAATGTCGGAGTTAATTAACTCCAGAAGAAATAAGATGGTTACCATGGAGCTTTTAGGCCTGAGCTCCAGGCCTGGGATTGACTCTAGGCTGAGGCCCAGCCAAGGTCCCAACATTGGGATATGGACTCTGGGCTGGGCCACGGCATTAGGCATATGCCTGGGCCTTGGCCTAGGCCCAGGTGTCAAGACCCAGCATCTGGGCCAGGTCCCAGTGTTGGGCCTGGGTTCGGGTCAAGGCCTCAGCATCGGGACCTGTCTTTGCTATCAGATACCCAATGAATCAGGTAAGTACATATTTGGGAAACGGGTCTTGGCCAAGACTCTGGCTTTGTTCTGAGCAAGGTCTGAGCAAGGGAAAAGACCCCAGTGTTACGCTCTGGCCTAGGCCATGGACCTTGCTTTGAGCATTGGCCTCTGGCATAGGCCTGATGCATTCATTTTCAACTAATGCAACAAATAAGGTTTGTTTCACATAGGAGACACTGATTCAATTCCGGGCCACCCAAATGAAATAAATTGCCCTTATTCGTCACCTTTTTGAAAATTGTTCAAAATGAATGCACATACCTACAGATCATGACTGATGCCCCTGGCATTCTTTGTCAGGGTACATCCTGTACCTCAGCTCCAATGCTAAGGTTGTAAAGAAGGGATCATGAAAGGAATCCTTGAACTGGAGGCACTAGAAAGTTAGGAAGGACCCAAATTTGCTCAGAATATTTACTGTGCAAATAAGGATATGCAGCATTTTTATTTTTCATTTATTTTTAGGTGCACACTAATTTTGAGGTAGTTCGCACTAATCACATTAGTGAACACTAATTCAAAATTAGCACACTCTAAAAATGAAATAAATAAAATATAAGTGGGTCAAAATAATAAACAAAATGAAAAAGATACAATTTTTTTATGGCAGCCCCCTAAAGCCAAGGATATCAGCCAAGGATATCAATGGGACATCTTACAAATGCTGGCTTACTATCTCACCTATAGAAGCAGCATCCACTAACACTGGCATCTGGGGTAGGTGACAGTACAATCCAGGGGCTCCTTTTTTTCCAGTCAGAGGAAAGTGGATGAAAAGGGCAATAGTTCTCCCCAAGCAGATCCTATGTCCTGGCTCCTTCTAGCAATTACATAGCAGGCTAGCAGCCTCCTGCCATGCATCAGAAGCAACAACCCACCTTGAAGGAAATGGAGTGGTGTTCAGTAGCACTTTCTCATGGTAAGAGGCAGGCAGCAACACAAGTTGTAATCAGGAGTACTGGGGAAGTGATTGCCCTTGATGACCAGCCCCTTCAGGTGGTGGAGAATGTGTCTTTTAAGCATTTGCTGAAGGTGTTAGTTCACAATTCCAAAGTCCCTTCCAGGACCACATTTAGAAGAAAGATCATCCCAGCCTGTACAACCAGTGCCAAAGTCACATCTATGTGCTTCTGGCTAAAGCAGAGGGGAGAAGTCTACATCTCATCAGTGAGATCTGGACCACTACAAATAAATACTCTTACCACCCTGATGGCACACTAGTGGGACCTGGCCGAGACAGAGGCAGGCAGCAGCTCTAGTTGAGATGGAGCATCAAGGTGCAGTTGGGCTTTGCTGCAACACCAACTCATACTTTGGTCAATAATCTATCATCCATTACAAAGATCCTGAAAAGTTGGCAGCTAGACAGGAGAGCCAAGAATCTTCAGGCAGGGCTCTTTGTCACAGACAATGGTCAACATATAGTAAACTTCTTTATAGATATATATATATATATATATATATATATATATATATATATATAGAGCGAACATCCCAATGATTATTTTAAAAATATATATATACTCAATACTAACAATATCTTAATATACATCAATTTCACACCATATTACATCACATTATTAAATATTTCTCAATCTTATTAATTCAATATCACAACAAATAGACAAGTTACAAAAAGTAGTGTATATATGTTTTCACATCAACTCATACATATTTTTATATATCATGGACATGCCAGTAATGCTCAAAAGCATTTCCTTAAAACATACCCCACAAACATTCTCCCCACATTCATACAACACACACTGCCCCATCCCACATAAAATATCTAAAGTGCACACTTTTACAATCCCAGGAGATTCAATCCCTTCTCCCCTCCTTTTTTTCTTTTCATTTTATATTTATATAATATTCCCAAATCTTCTTCAAAAAACGTTTTCCAATGCTCTCTTGCTGGAACCCTTTTTCCAAAGTTCCCTACAAGTTTCCTTGTTTCGCATAAGCTTCTTCAGGGGACAACTCACATCAAGATTATTTATGAATTGACATCTCCAGACTCCCAGAATATTTTCTCCAATGCTCTTAATATCTGTTCATGTCCACTTCTGTTAATTTTTAGTCACCCTTAAAATTTCTTCTACATTTTTTACATTATCTTCAAATGATAAGGCAACTCCACCCAATTCCGGATTCACATGTACCTTCAAAAGCAGACCATCGTATACAAAAAATAATTTCTCCAAACCGCCCTATTCAACCCGTCTCACATACTTGATGGCGACAATAGGGAACATTGGAAAAAGGGTTCCAGCGGGGGAACATTGCAAAAAAGGTTTCAGCGAGGGAGCACTGGAAAAAGTTTATTGAGGAAGATTTGGAAATATTATATAAATATAAAACTAAACAAAAAAAGGGGAGGGGGGGGGGAGAAGGGATTGAATCTCCTGGGATTGTAAAAGTGTGCACTTTAGATACTTTATGTGGGATGGGGCAGTGTGTGTTGTATGAATGTGGGGAGAATGTTTGTGGGGTATGTTTTAAGGAAATGCTTTTGAGCATTACTGGCATGTCCATGATATATAAAAAATATGTATAAGAGTTGATGTGAAAACATATATACACTATTTTTGTAACTTGTCTATTTGTTGTGATATTGAATTAATAAGATTGAGAAATATTTAATAATGTGATGCGATATGGTGTGAAATTGATGTATATTGAAGATATTATTAGTATTGAGTATATATATTAAAAAAAATAATCATTGGGATGTTCCCTATATATATATATATATAAAGAGTATTAGGAATTAGGGAACTGTAGTTCTCTCTGTGTTGTAACAACATATAGTAAAGACAGTATATATATATAATGGGAGTTTTCAGGGTATATGATGTTTTTCACACTCTCTTCTGTAAGTGAAAAATGCCTAGAGGCTGGGGTCCAAAGACTAGGAGAATTAATACCTGCAGGAGTGGATAGACACGTTCAGGAAAATAGCACGGCACTGTCAAAGTAGTGTAAAAGCAGGGCAGCTTCTTCCTGAAAAACAGGAAAAATTTGGGATGCCTCACAAACATCTCATTCAAGATATTGGCATCCATTGGCATTCCCCTTATATGATGCAGCAGAGGTTAGCAAAGCAGCAGACGCGCCTTCTTAATCTGTCTTGGAAAATAGAGAAGTGTTCATTGCCCTTGGGGAACCAGGACTGGGTAGCTATGAAACATTTGGTAGAAATCTTGAAGTTCTTCAAAGATGCCACGGAGGATCTGAGTTCCTGAAGTGCCTCCCTGGGTGGGGTCATCCCTATAACAAATATTCTGGAGGAAAAGTTGGAAGGCTGTCATCAGAAAGAGGGAATGAGAGCAGAGGGTGCTGCATTTCTGGACTCCTGGTTGCAGCAGGTGCAAGAGAGTATAAAACCTCTAACAAAAGACTATACATGCTTGCAATACTTTCTGATTCCCATGTGAAAGGGAGTCTCCTCTGTCCCAGCATCTCACATTCATGAAGGAGATGCGGGTAGATATGGGTTGTCAACAGGAGTACCAGAGACAAATGCAGAGAACTGGATGTGGCACAAGTGGAAACAGTGGCCACCTCAGAAAGTAGTGCAAGCAGGAACAGCATTTTGTCAGCTAGTACTTCTTCCCACACTTCAATACACTAAAGCCATTTTGCTTGTAAAGAATCATCTCTTCTGGCACAGGCTATAGGGGTAGATTTTCAAAAACGGCGCGTTGGCGTACTTTTGTTGGCGCTCCAGGCGCCAACAAAAGTACGCCAACGCGCCACTCGGCCCCGCCCCTGACACGCCCCCGACACGCCCCCCTCGGAAAACCCCGGGACTTACGCGAGTCCCGGGGCTCTGCGCGCGCCAGTAGGCCTATTGAACATAGGCGCACCGGCTAGCAGGGCTCTTAAAATCCGCCCCATAGTGAATACAGATGAAAAGAAAGGCTCTCGGCCCATCCAGGCAAAAGAGAGCCCTGCACAAATTTCTGTGTCACACTATATTGAAGAGCCCATTGAGGAGAGATATATTAGAATATTGGGCACATAAGTCTACCATCTAGCTCAGTGCTATTTGTTCTGCCAACCAACCAGTGTGCCCAGTGAATTTGCCTTTTATGTGATAGGGGTTGGCACCACTGGTGTTATAGAACATCAGTATGCCTTTGCTTGGGTTTACAGATTTTCCATGTAACTGGAAAGATGAATAAAAGCCTTTGAAGGCTTTGCTGCTGAACTGTCTGTTGCCATGCACATTGCCTGCCTGACATATCCCTTGTACCATCACAGGGGCCTGACTTACCATTCTCATTGCCATACCCATATAGGACCACAAGGGCATGTTACCCTTCTGCCTGCCTGCCATGCCAGATAAAGCTTGTTACTCCCTGTTCAATGTATTTCTCCTGTGTTTGATGTAAACCAATGTGATATGACAGGACATGAACGTCGGCATAGAAAAAGAATAAATAAATAAATAAATACCTTCACAGAGACCTGAGTATTACCATTTTGCCTGCCTGCCTTGCCCATTATTATACCACCACAGGGGCAATACTTTTATCATTCTGTATGCCTGCTATGCCCCAGATATAGCACTACAAGGGCCTGACTGTTACCTCTCTGCCTGCCTGACGTCCCATTGTACCACCTCAGAGGAATTACTGTTACCATTCTGCCTACGTACCACTCCCCTTAAACAACCACAGGGGTGTGACTGTTAGTTCTGTCTGACTGATATGCTAATATGGTAATTAATAAGCAATAGTAGCTTGTGATCTATCTAATGCTTGGGTATTTGCCAGGTACTTGTGACTTGGAATGGCCACTGTTGGAAACAGGATGCTGGGCTTGATGGACCCATGGTCTGACCCAGTATGGCACCAAAGGGGTCTTGCTGCTACTGTTCACCTTACCTGCCATTCCTATTATGCATGTGCATGAGAGTTTTGGTATCTCTGGTTCCCCCCCCCCCCCCAGAAAAGAAATGTGAAAATAAAAAACAAATGTAAATACAAAGTTTATCTTCCTCTTCCACTTGTTTTACAGTTCTTCATTTTCTTCTACCCCCTTACAATCCTAGCCTGGTTCTACTACCCTGTTTGTTTGTTGGATAGACTGGGATAGATTGGGGCATTTTATTCCCAGAAAAAATGTGATAAAAGGTGAAAATACAAGTTTCCACCACCCCCCCACCCCCCCTTGTGTTTTATGGCTCTTAATGTTGTTCTATTTATTTATTTATTTATTTGAAGACTTTTTTTACCTACCCTTCCTACATTCAGAGAAGGATACAATATAAACATACTCAGTCAAATGAAAAAGGGAAGACAAGACAATACATAGATCATCAGAGTTTGGGGGGATTAACAAGTCTTCAACAATACATAGGTCATCTATGTGGGGGGAATAATATAATTCTTCAGGAAAATGAGCACATGTAGGCATCAAGGGAGATCATTCTATCGAGATAGCTGATTTCTGCTCTCTCTTCTGGCCCCTATAAGCCATCTTATGAGGGTAGACATGTTGAGATTAGTCCATTATCATTTACCGTAAGTTTGGGAACACTATTTTGAAGAGGAAGATTTTTAGAGCTTTTTTAAAGAATATTCTTTTTCAGAGACATCTTATTTTTTTGGGTAGGCTGTTCCATAGGCGTGGTCCTGCGGAGAAGAAGGCACGTTCTCTGGTTTTCTCAAGGGGGATGAGCTTAGGAGATGGGACATCTAGTAGCATTAGATTAGAAGATCTGAGGTGTCATGAGGGGGTATGGATTTTTATTATTGAGGAAATCCATGGGGAGTGTAAATTGTGAATCAAGAAGTCTATGATCATGGCAAGCTTGTGTTGTATCCAGTAAGCAATTGGGAGCCAGTGTAGGAATTTGAGAATGGGAGACATGTGATCATGCATGGGAGTGCTAGTAAAGAGTCTTGCTGCCATGTTTTGTATGATCTGTAGTGGATGGGTTGCATATACCAGTAGAGTCTTCAGGAAGGAGTTACAATAGTCTATACCAGAGAAAAGTAGGGATTGAAGGACAGACCTAAAGTCAGAATATTCACAAAGTGGCTTAAGGTGATGGAGTAAATGTAGCTTGTAGAAGGAGAAGATGGTAATGATTCTTATATTATTGCCCATGGACAGAGAGGAGTTGATTGTGACTCCCAGAGTTCATATATTTTGTGAACTCTGGGAGTCCTACTCTGTTTTTTTGGTTGTACTGGGTTTTTTTCCCCAAAATATTGTCAGTCAGAAGGAAGAAATAAAGGCAGAACAAAAACATGCAGATTAGAAACCAATTAATTACATTTTCTGAAAGTGGTAAAAGTTTCAGAAGGAAGAAATATCTAAAGCAACATTGGAAAATCAAAAGGGAAGAGACTGTTCAGCTATAGAAAATTCTAAAATCTATTTTTAATAAAGCAAACCTCAAAAAATACCAGCAAAAGCACCAAAAGAGAAATGATTTACATGTTCTGATTGTGGCTAAAATTGCATTCATGATTAAAATTTCACAAGAAATCCATAATTCCACTCAGTAGCAAGATGACACTGAAGTAGAGAATGAAATAAAAGCTCATGTCACATAAATTATATTGAAAACAGATCTTTCTTTTATACTTCATCTGATAAGTGGTAAGTTCTTCCACAAGAAAACAGACATCTCCCATGCCACTCTAACTTGCTGCTATACCCCTTATCCTTCACCTTTTGTTTGCTGTTTGGCTCTCAGCTTACTTCCAGCCTGTTTGTCTGCTTGCTTGTTGGTTATACTGGTGTGTTTTGTTACCAGGAATAAATGTGAAAAGAAAAAAAATACAAGTTGCTCCACCCACTCTATTACTTTTATGTTTTTTTTTGTCTTGCTGTCAAGGCCTGTCTAGACCTTTTGTGCTGTTTGAGATTCACTGCATTCTTTACCTTGCATGTAGAATGTCTGGTGATGGAGATGCACACCAGTTCTCAATTAAATGCAGTCCTATGACCTTGCTCCTATATTATGCCCATGTGAAAACAGTATTAAAAAGGCAAAGGATCAGATATAATTTCAAATAAACTTCAGTCTAAGAATGCTTCATTTCCTGCTTGCAAAGGTATTTTTCCAAATGCTATATGAAAATGACTCAATTACACTGCTTTGGTACCATTTATCGAAACTTATAAAGCAATGCTTACTAAAGCAGCTATACTAAGAAAGTTGGTGTGAAAACATAGTAATCATAGTAAATGATGGCAGATAAAGACCAAATGGTTCATCCAGTCTAGGGATATGCATTTGTTTAAAATGAAATAGACAACATCAACAACTAGTCTATTTCATTTCATTTTGTTGGAACCAGAAAATGAAAAAAAGAATGCTGAAATTTTGCTTTTTCCAGTTTCATATTACCACACTTTAAGTCCAGTTATGTGCACTAACAGAACTTAGTGTGCATGAACCACAAAATTAGGGAAAAATGAAAAAACAAACAATGAGCAATTTTAAAAATGAAATCAAGCAAACAATGACACAAAATGAAAATGACATGAAGAAAACCCACTGCATACCCTAATCCAGTCTTCCCAGCAATTTGCTTTTGGTAGTAACTGCCATTCCATGCAGGTTATCCCCATGCAGAAGTTTTACACCTAAAGTTAACATACAATACTCTATTTCTTCATTAGTATACTCTAACCTGTAAGGATCCGCAGAGTTTATCCCCTGCCCTTTTGAATTCTATAACCATTTTCAACTTCACCACATCTTCCGGGAGGGTATTTCATGCTGCCATCACTCTTTCTCTGCAGAAATATTTGTTAGTCATCCCTCCCTGGAGTTTCATATCATAAGCCCTAGTTAAAGACAGAGAACTCATAGAAGACATCCAAAAGGTGGGAAAGTGTTGCTCATTGGATATTTTAATCTACTGGATGTGGATTGGAGTATCCCTTCTGTGAAATCTATGAGAAGAAGAGATAATGGATGCTCTTCAAGGGGCTCTGCTCAAACAAATGGTAATGGAGCCCATGAGAGAGGGTGTGATACTCAATTTAGTGCTTACTAATGTTGCCTGCCCCGTCCGCATCCGGCCCACGCACAGGCCTGCTCACCTTGCTAGCTCCTCTACAGGTCACGGGTTGGCCTCCCCAGCAGCAGCTGCAAGCTCCGCTAGGCCTCAGTGTCCCGCAGCGGCGGTCGCCGGGCCTTCCACTGTGCACCAGGCCTCACGCCAGAGTACGGCATCTCCAATGGCATCAGCCACACCCCTACGCGCACGTGCACTGACTGCTCGGCCTCTTGTAGGGCCAGGGGCGGGTCCTAGCTCTGTGGCGTGCCCTGATTGATGGAAGAATATAAGGAAGTCCCTGCCTGCACGTCCTTGCCTTGGCAATCGGGTCGGCATTGTATTATGTGTTAGGTTGCCTCCGCATTCACAGTCGTGTTCCAGTCATGTTCCAGCCTTGTTCCAGGATCTTACTGTTCCAGCCTTGTTCCAGTGTCCTACTGTTAAGAACATAAGAACATAAGAAAATGCCATACTGGGTCAGACCAAGGGTCCATCAGGCCCAGCATCCTGTTTCCAACAGTGGCCAATCCAGGCCATAAGAACCTGGCAAGTACCCAAAAAAAGTCTATTCCATGTTACCATTGCTAATGGCAGTGGCTATTCTCTAAGTGAACTTAATAGCAGGTAATGGACTTCTCCTCCAAGAACTTATCCAATCCTTTTTTAAACACAGCTATACTAACTGCACTAACCACATCCTCTGGCAACAAATTCCAGAGTTTAATTGTGCGTTGAGTAAAAATCACTTTCTCCGATTAGTTTTAAATGTGCCCCATGCTAACTTCATGGAGTGCCCCCTAGTCTTTCTACTATCCGAAAGAGTAAATAACCGATTCACATCTACCCGTTCTAGACCTCTCATGATTTTAAACACCTCTATCATATCTCCCCTCAGTCGTCTCTTCTCCAAGCTGAAAAGTCCTAACCTCTTTAGTCTTTCCTCATAGGTGAGTTGTTCCATTCCCCTTATCATTTTGGTAGCCCTTCTCTGTACCTTCTCCATCGCAATTATATCTTTTTTGAGATGCGGCGACCAGAATTGTACACAGTATTCAAGGTGCGGTCTCACCATGGAGCGATACAGAGGCATTGTGACATTTTCCATTTTATTCACCATTCCCTTTCTAATAATTCCCAACATTCTGTTTGCTTTTTTGATTGCCGCAGGACACTGTACCGACGATTTCAATGTGTTATCCACTATCACACCTAGATCTCTTTCTTGGGTTGTAGCACCTAATATGGAACCCAACATTGTGTAATTATAGCATGGGTTATTTTTCCCTATATGAATCACCTTGCACTAATCCACATTAAATTTCATCTGCCATTTGGATGTCCAATTTTCCAGTCTCACAAGGTCTTCCTGCAATTTATCACAGTCTGCTTGTGATTTAACTACTCTGAACAATTTTGTGTCATCTGCAAATTTGATTATCTCACTCATCGTATTTCTTTCCAGATCATTTATAAATATATTGAAAAGTAAGGTTCCCAATACAGATCCCTGAGGCACTCCACTGTCCACTCCCTTCCACTGAGAAAATTGCCCATTTAATCCTACTCTCTGTTTCCTATCTTTTAGCCAGTTTGCAATCCACGAAAGGACATCGCCACCTATCCCATGACTTTTTACTTTTCCTAGAAGCCTCTCACGAGGCATCACCTTTATCCACATGTTTATTAACTCCTTCAAAAAAGTGAAGCAGATTTGTGAGGCAAGACTTGCCCTGGGTAAAGCCATGCTGACTTTGTTCCATTAAATCATGTCTTTCTATATGTTCTGTGATTTTGATGTTTAGAACACTTTCCACTATTTTTTCCTGGCACTGAAGTCAGGCTAACCGGTCTGTAGTTTCCCGGATCGCCCCTGGAGCCCTTTTTAAATATTGGGGTTAAATTTGCTATCCTCCAGTCTTCAGGTACAATGGATGATTTTAATGACAAGTTACACATTTTGTACTAATATGACTGAAATTTCATTTTTTAGTTCCTTCAGAACTCTAGGGTGTATACCATCCGGTCCAGGTGATTTACTACTCTTCAGTTTGTCAATCAGGCCTACCACATCTTTTAGGTTCACCGTGATTTGATTCAGTCCATCCGAATCATTACCCATGAAAACCTTCTCCATTACGGGTACCTCCCCAACATCCTCTTCAGTAAACACCGAAGCAAAGAAATCATTTAATCTTTCCACGATGGCCTTATCTTCTCTAAGTGCCCCTTTAACCCCTCGATCATCTAACGGTCCAACTGACTCCCTCACAGGCTTTCTGCTTCGGATATATTTTAAAAAGTTTTTACTGTGAGTTTTTGCATCTACAGCCAACTTCTTTTCAAATTCTCTCTTAGCCTGTCTTATCAATGTCTTACATTTAACTTGCCAACGTTTATGCTTTATCCTATTTCTTCTGTTGGATCCTTCTTCCAATTTTTGAATGAAGATCTTTTGGCTATAATAGCTTCTTTCACCTCCCCTTTTAACCATGCCGGTAATCGTTTTGCCTTCTTTCCAACTTTCTTAATGTGTGAAATACATCTGGACTGTGCTTCTAGAATGGTATTTTTTAACAATGACCACACCTCTTGGACATTTTATACTTTTGTAGCTGCTCCTTTCAGTTTTTTTCTAACAGTTTTTCTCATTTTATCAAAGTTTCCCTTTTGAAAGTTTAGCACAAGAGCCTTGGATTTGTACACCGTTCCTTTTCCAGTCATTAAATCAAATTTGATCATATTATGATCACTATTGCCAAGCGGCCCCACTACCGTTTCCTCTCTTACCAAGTCCTGTGCTCCACTGAGAATCAGATCTAAAATTGCTCCCTCTCTCGTCGGTTCCTGAACCAATTGCTCCATAAAGCTATCATTTATTCCATCCAGGAACGTTATCTCTCTAGCGTGACCTGATGATACATTTACCCAGTCTATATTGGGGTAATTGAAGCCTCCCATTATTACTGCACTACCAATTTGGTTAGCTTCCCTAATTTCTCTTAGCATTTCACTGTCCGTCTCACCATCTTGACCAGGTGGATGGTAGCATACCCCTATCACTACAGTCTTCCCCGACACACAAGGGATTTCTACCCATAAAGATTCAGTTTTGTATTTAGTCTCATGCAGGATGTTTATCCTGTTGGACTCTATGCCATCCCAGACATAAAGTGCCACACCTCCTCCCGAGTGCTCCTCTCTGTCATTGCGATATAATTTGTACCCCGGTATAGCACTGTCCCATTGGTTATCCTCTTTCCACCATGTCTCTGAGATGCCAATTAAGTCTATGTCTCTGAGATGCCAAGTCTTTGTCATCATTCACTGCTATACATTCTAATTCCTGCTTCTGTCTGTTCATCTTCCCAGGTAGTACCCTCAGACTGTCTCTCTGCTCCTGACCTCGGCCTGTTCCTTGACCTTCCCATCTGCTGCCTGCATCCTGACCTCTGCCTGCCTTGTGACCTTGTCTGACCTCTGGAACCTGACCTCTGCCTTGTTGACCACTCCTTTGACTGACCCTCGGATTCTGACCTCTGCCTTGTTGACCACGTCTCCTGATTTTGGCTCTGTCCCTTGCCTTGTCATTGCCTACGCTGTTTGGGCCTTCCTTGCCTCTCCAGGCCAACAGCATGAAGACTGATCATGCTCCCTTGTTGATCGTGGGCACGCCTCTCTACTACCTCTCCGGGAGATCCTGCGAGGCCCACCTAAGTCCAAGCGGCCTGGGTCCCTACGGGCTCCACCCGGGGGAACCTCTGGCTTCCAGTGGTGAAGCTCATCTCAGCCTGTGTCTCCTCCTGTGCGCCACTCCCTGGGGGCAAGTGTTCCCTGGTCCCTACCAGGGAGCTGTTCTCCACTGCTCCAGGACAAGGGTCCACCTCCAAGCACAACAACTAATGGTGATAATACCTCTAATATTCAGGTAGGACCTGAGCACCAGTGATCATCAGATGATATGGTTTGATTTTGCAAATAAGATACAGAGAAGAATCATGAAGTCCCGAGTTTTGAATTTCAAAAATATAGACTGACGAAATGGGGATATACACCTGGAGGAAGAGCTAGATGTCTGGGAGAAAATGGGTGAGGTGGAACAACAGTGGGCCAAGTTAAAAGGAGCCATTACAAAGGCAACAACTATATATGTTAGAAAAGTAAACAAGAGTAAGAGGAATAAGAAACTGATATGGTTCTCCAAGGAAGTGACTGAATAAAATAAAGGCAAAAATAACTTCATTCAAGAAGTTTAAAGGATCCCAAAAAAAGGAACAAAGAAGAATATCTGTTAAAACTGAGGGAGACAAAGAAAGAAATAAAGAAAGCAAAAGGTCAAGCTGAAGAAAGGATGGTCAAAGAGGTAGAACAAGTAAAAAAAAAACATTTTTCAGATGTATCAGTGAAAAAAGGGAGTCAGAAGTGGTATGCTGAAATTGAAAGGTGACAAGGAGCAATGTGTGGAGAATAGCAAAGAAATGGCAGAAATATTAAACAAATATTTTAGTTTGGTATTCACTAAAGAAGACCCTGAAGAAGGCCCATAGATGGGGATAGAAAGGTGAAACTCCATTTACAGAAGAGAATGTATGGGAGGAGCTAGACAAACTGAAAGTGGACAAGGCCATAGGACCAGATGAAATATTCCCCAGGATACTGAGAGAGCCCAGAGATGACCTGGCATCTCCGCTGAAGAATCTCTTCAATAGATCCATGGAAACGGGAATGGTGCCGTGGGACTGAAAAAGAATGGAGGTGGTCACATTTCACAAGACAGGTAGCAGAGAAGAGGCCAGAAACTATAGGCAGGTTAGCTTCACCTCGGTGGTAGGAAAATTAATGGAGACTCTGCTGAAGAAAAGGATAGTGAACTACCTACAATACGGTGGTTTTCTAGACCAGAGGCAGCATGGATTCAACAGAGTAAGGTCCTGTCATACAAATATGATTTCTTTATTTGGTTGACTAGAAAATTGGATCAACAAAGAGCACTAGATGTGATCTTCTTGGATTTTAGCAAAGCTTTTAATACGGTCCCGCAGTGGATGCTTGTGAATAAAGCAAGATGTTTGGTAGTGGTCGACAAGGTGGTGGCATGGATTACAAACTGGTTGACTGATAGGAGAAAGAGTATAATGGTAAATGGATCCTACTCTGAAGAGAGATCCATGTTAAGTGGAGTGCCAGAGGGATCGGTGTTGGGACTGGTTTTGTTCAATATCTTTGTTAGTGACATTGTGGAAAGGATAGAAGGTAAATTTTGCCTATTTGCAGATGATACTAAGATCTGCAATAGAGTGGACATTCCTGAAGGACTAGAGAGAATGAAAGTGATTTAAGAAATCTGGAAGAGTGATTAAAGATTTGGAAGCTGGGATTCAATATGCCAAGAAGTTCAGAGTCATGCATCTGGGGTGTGGCAATCCAAAAGAGATGTATGTGATGGGGGACGTAAGACTAATGTGCATGGATGAGGAGAGAGATCTTGGGATAATAGTGTCTGGAGATCTGAAGATGGCCAAACAATATGACAAGATGATAGCTAAAGCCAGAAGAATACTGGGCTGCATAGAGAGAGAAATAACCAGTAAGAAAAAGGAGGTGATAATGCCCTTGTACTACAGGTCCTTGGTGATGCCTCATTTGGAGTACTGTGTTCAGTTCTTGAGCCCATATCTGAAGGGGGAAAAGATAGGATGGAGGTGGTCCAGAGAAGAGTGACCAAGATGGTGTGGGGTAGGGATGTGCAGAGGGACGCCATACATTGCATTCGGGATTCGTATTCGTCGGGGGGCAGATACGTTGCATTCGGTAAGGGGGGCTCCCTGATATGTTTATACGTTAATTCTTATTCATTTCCTGGCTAAAATTACATTAACTACAAACCCCCACCCTCCTGACACCCCCCAAGACTTACCAAAACTTCCTGGTGGTCCAGCGGGGAGTCCTGGAGCCATCTCCTGCACTCACACCCTTGGCTGCCGGCATTCAAAATGGCGCCGATAGCCTTTGACCTACTATGTCACAGGGGCTACTGGTGCCATTGGTCAGCCCCTGTCACATGGTAGGAGCAATGGATGGCCAGCTGCCATTATTCAAAGTGGCGCCACCAGGGACTTTTGGCAAGTCTTGGAGGACCCTCCTGACCCCCACAAGATTGCCAAAAGTCCAGCGGGGAGTCCGGGAGCCATCTCATGCACTCACACCCTTGGCTGCCGGCATTCAAAATGGCGCCATTGGTCAGCCCCTGTCACATGGTAGGAGCACAAGATGGCGCCGATGGCCATGTGACAGGAGCTGACCAATGGCACTGGTAGCCCCTGTGACATAGTAGGTCAAAGGCTATTGACGCCATTTTGAATGCCGGCAGCCAAGGGTGTGAGTGCAGGAGATGGCTCCCGGACCACCCACTGGACCACCAGGGAGTTTTTGTAAGTCTTGGGGGGGGGTCAGGAGAGTGGGGGGTTTGTTTAAATTGGCTCCTTTAGATGACTGAATAATTTGGCGAAGATTCGTTGTATTCGTGGGGAATTGCGATACGTTTTGCTTCCCCACTAATACAACAAATATGGCCCTATACATTGCGGATTGCCAATTCATAGGGAACAAATGCACACCCCTAGTGTAGGGACTGTATCAGAAGACCTATGAGGAGTGGCTGAAGGATATGAGTATGTATACCCTGGAAGAGAGGAGGTGCAGGGGAGATATGATACTGAAAGTTTTTAATGATGTACAATCATCAAACCTTTTCCATTGGAAAGAAATCAGTAGAACTAGGGGGTCACAAAATGAAATTTCAAGGAGGATGACTCAGAACAAATGTCAGGAAATATTCCTTCACGGAGAGGGTGATGCCTGGAATGCCTTTTGGAAGAGGTGGTGAAGATGAAAACAGTGAAATAATTCAAAGGGGCATTGGATAAACACTGTGGACCCTAAAAAACTAGAAGATGGAAATGAAGAAAAGAGCACACGGGGGTAACTTGCTGTTGCGGCGGTTACTACCCTTAATCAATAATCCTACACACTATTAATGCAAGTCCATCATTGCTCTCTACTTCAACGGCAAGAGGG
Organism: Rhinatrema bivittatum; assembly: GCF_901001135.1. NCBI lineage: Eukaryota > Metazoa > Chordata > Amphibia > Gymnophiona > Rhinatrematidae > Rhinatrema > Rhinatrema bivittatum. The sequence goes on along the minus strand of NC_042617.1, from coordinate 83,957,700 downwards.
AACAGAAAATTGAATTCAGGCAGTAACCAACGAGGGACCTGACTTTTACGGTTTGGGGAAACTGATGTATGGGTGTAATGTGCATGGTGCAACAGATACTACCATGAGCTTGCTGGCTAGACTGGACCATTTGGTTCTTTTCTACCATAATTTCTATGTTTCTACAGTTTTCTTTCCAGTGGAAAATGTTTAATGTTTGTGCATTAATACCTCAGGTATTTGAAGGTCTGTATCATATCTTCCCTTCACCTTCTCTCTACAGAGTATATATATTAAGGTCCTTGAGCCTTTTCTGAATTGACTTTTGTTGAAGACTCCACACCAATATGTGTGCCTTTTTCTGGACCACTTCCATTTTGCCCTTATCCATTTTGAAATAAGGTCTCCAGAACTGAACAGAGTACTCCAGATGAGGCCTCACGACAGACCTGGACAAGGACATTATCACCTCCTTGTTCCTGTGGATTATTATTCTCTTTATACTTCTCTTTATGCAGCCCATCATCCATCTGGCTTTTTCCATTGCCTTTTCATATTGTTTTGTTGCCTTCAGATTGCCAGACATTATCACCTCATGGTCCCTCTCCCAGTCCATGCACATTCATTTTTCAATATTCTTTCTACTGGAGCTCTGTGCAGAATGTCTTACCTTTTCTCTGTTTCAGTTTTAAATAACCAACAGCATCACTACTGCTCCAAACCAGTACTGGTACCTTGGGGTGCATCTGCTGCTACTCCCTACTTTTACGAGGGTTCTGCAAAATTTTCTTCTCCTATAGTATGTGACAACTCTTGCTCAGGACATCTGTTGCTTTTCATACCTGTTGCACACCCTCTTTCTAGGGCATTTGATACATTTCTTCCTACTCCTGCATCAGCCCTTGATGTACACCTTAGGGGTTTTAGGGTTGCAGTTCCCACTCATTGCTCTGTTCCTACCCTTTTAGTTTTCAATCACCGGTGCCACTGCGTCCACCTCCGCAGTGACACTGGTGATTAAAGCTAGTCTTAGTACTTTAGGCACCCTTGCTCTGATTATGTGCAAGAAACATTGTGTTTCCCCTCCAAGCTTGATCGGAGAGGGATGTCATATTTTGGAGCTCTCAGTTTCTAAAAAAGCTTTCTGCTGCTGCTAATTTAGCCTTTGCTGCACTGGTATCACTCACTGTGCCAGTCACCAGAGAAAGACAAGCAGAGGCAATTGCTGATGATTTTTCACTTATCTGAGGAGGGTCTGATAGACAGGGTAGAGTATTAAAGCAGTGCTAATTATATTTTACTCTCTGTCTAGCCCACTCCCAACCTTCTCCTGAAGGCACACCTAGTCATTTGAGTTTTCAGGATTACCATAATGAATATGCAAGAGATAGCTTTGCATATTTATTTATTATTTGGTTTAGATACTACATTTTCGGCACTTCTAAGCAAATTGCATTCAAGTACTCCAATATATGGAAATATAACTCATGCATATTCATTATGAACATTCTGAAAACCAGACTTGTTAGATGTGCCTCCAGGAGATGGTTGGGAATCTATGATCTTGACAACAGTGAGGTGACTAAGCAGTGCAGAGAGACTGAAGCAAAGAGTCTGTGCCAGGCTGTGTGTATGTGGAGTCTGTCAATACTAGTACACAGCTTAGTAGGGATGTGAATCGTGTGATTGATCGTCTTAACGATCGATTTTGGCTGAGGGGGGGGGGGATCATGGTTTTTTTGGTTAAAAAATAATTTTATCGGGGGAGGGCGGGAAAACAAGCACACCAAAACAACCCTAAAACCCACCCCGACCCTTTAAAACAAATCCCCCACCCTCCCGAACCCCCCCCCCCCAAATGTTTTAAATTACCTGGAGTCCAGTGGGGGGTCCCGGCACGATCTCCCGCTCTCGGGCCACGGCTGCGTTAATAGAAATGGTGCCGGTGGCCCTTTGCCCTTACCATGTGACAGGGCAAAGGCAGCGCCGGCGCCATTTTGGTTCCTGGCACCCGACGTCACAAGTGCAGGAGATCGCTCCCGGACCCCCGCTGGACCCCCAGGGACTTTTGGCCAGCTTGGGGGGGCCTCCTGACCCCTACAAGACTTGCCAAAAGTCCAGCGGGGTTCCGGGAGCGACCTCCTGCACGCAGGCCGTATTGCCAATATTCAAAATGGCGCCGGCGCTACCTTTGTCCTCACTATGTCATACGGGCCAAGAGCAATAGAGACCATCGTCCATCCCCTCTATAGGGTGTTCACCAATCTCTTAGGACCAACTGACCCATTTCAACTGTTGTTCTCCACTTTATAATAATATAGTGAAAGATGGCATATAAAAAAAACAATATAGTCCATCTACTCTGCCCAGCAATTTATGTTTAGGGTAGTAGCAGCAGCTGCTACTCCATGCAGACTACCCTCAAGCCTTCTGTAATGGTTAGTAGCAACTGTGATAGGGAGTTCAGTCTACAAAGCTAAGCTCTCCTTTGAATATTTGCTCCTCTCACCAAGATTTGCACCTGCCATGGCTCCACAAGGGATCTCACCTGGGGCTTCAATGCCCAGTGTAGTGGTCTTCCTACTCATTACAACTTTGCCCTGAGGCTCTCATGGCTGATGATGGCCAGGTATGACCTGATGCTCCAGTGCCATCTATTTGCAGGGTTAGTTGGTTTGGCAGCCGAGTTAATACACACTTAGTAGATTCTCACTTTAATAGCCATCATACAACAGTCTTTATTAGACTAAACTTTTTCTGGTGTCTGATGAGTGTCAGCATCTGGTACCTTAACCTAGCATGTGATTCATCCCATTTCTATTCCACTTTCCCTATGATACTTGCCAACTTTTGGTCCTTCCTGTTGGGAAGCGCTAGGAGAGCGGTTCCACTTTCCTGGGGTTTGTGTGTTCTTGGACCATGGCTCAACCCCAGAGGAACTCCGAAGAGGTGCCAAGGCTGGACAGGAGCGAGGCTGGACTGAAGACAACGATGGAATCCGGAGCAGGAACAAGGCTGGAATGAAGACAAGGATGACTGAAGAGACTGACCCTCGACCAGACCTGCACGCTTCGGGAAGACCATCAATGCAATGGTGGTCTTATGAACAGTCCTCTGACTGTTCAAAGCCCTTTCAGACCTGCTGCTGAGTAACGGCAAGAAGCAGCAGGCTGGATGGAGGCCAAGGCAGTGAAGACCGAAACATGGAGGTTCAGATGAAGACTCAGGAACGAGGTTCTTGGATGCATAGATGACACTCTGGAACGAGGTACTCAGAGAAAGGTTCAAGGTATTCAGAAGAGTCAAGCTAGGTTCAAAGTATTCAGAAGACTCAAGCTAGGTTCAAGGCATTCAGGAGAGTCAAGCAAGTACTTGGTTGAGGCTGCGCGCCCTACACAGTCCACCCGCGGGACTGGTCACGGACCACACTGAACTCGAAGAGCCTCTAGACAAGATGTGGTGAGAAGAAGAGGAGCATGTCTCAGAAGCTGTAGAGGCCTGCACTGGGGTGCGCCCTACACAGCCACCAGTGGCTGGTCGCGGACCACGCTGGAATGGCATAGGTACTAGCAGAGTCTTTGGCATGGACGGAGCAAGCACAAGGGACTCCATAGACCAGGGACAAGGATACAAGCAGAAGTCTCCAGGAGGCTTGTGCAGCAGAAGTGAGGAAGGCATTGTGCCACGAGGCGCCCTAGTCAGCCCGCCCTTGGGGCTGGTCACGGACCATGATGTGGCATGCCAGGAAAGGTGGCAACAAGGAACCAGGGGTTCAGGAGAACTGGACTGGATCACGGACATCAGGATCAGGAGACAGACATCAGGACTGGATCACAGACATCAGGAACTGGAAGACAGACAACAAGACTGACCGTGGACATCAGGAGCGGAAGATGGACATCTGGACTGGAACAAAGATATCAGGAATGGATCACGGACTTCAAGACAAGACATGGAGCTCCAACAGGAAACAAGGAACACAGGACCTTGAAGAAGGGCTGGAACAGAGAAGACTCCTGGAGCGAAGGACAAGAGCATCCAGGAGCATCTAACTCCTTGCGAAGGCAAAGCTGGAATGAACGCTGGGCCCTTTTGTAGGGCTGGAGAGGACAAGACCCAGGGAGGAGCTAGCAGGGGGCCACACCTGGCTGGCCCTTTAAAAGGAGAAGAGAGGCGTGTGCCCGCGTCTAAGGAGAGCTGGGAGAGAGCAGGATCCGCTGGTTGTGTCCTAGCCACGTGGAGGGCCCAGGATGGAACAAGGCAGGCAGCGGAGCAGCCTTGCCGTGGAGCTGAAGGAAGGCAGGCTGCAGGAGCGGCTTCCTGCCACAAAGACAGCAGCAGGCAGACTGAGGAGAGAATGCAGAGCTGCAGGCACCACAGGAATGGCTTCCCTGCCATCCGAGGGAGCAGCGTCAGTGGCCCGACTGGCCGTGGGAGGTAGGGGGTTCACAATATTTCCTTGGCCATCTGTTGCTTTATACGCTTGCAGCATCACTCCTCAGGCCCCTCGTGCCACTCCAGATACTGCTCTACCATTACTATTTCATAAAAGATAATGTTACTTGTATGAGTGGCCATATAATGACTTTGACTGGGTCAGGCCACTTCAACTGTGTCTACTGGTTCCTTCCCATTCCCTATCTTCTTTCCCTATAATGCTTGCTGAATCTTGGACTTGTCCTGGCTGACAATTGCTCTACATGTTATGGTCGTCGGCCGTGCAGGCCGCAACCGGGTCTGACTGTCATGGCCGCTGGCCGCGGCGGTCCGCGGCTGGGACCAAGTACTCACCCGCGGTGTCGGGTTAGCTCCGAGACTCCTGCTGGAGCAGGCAGCTCCTTCAACGCTCTCCCTGCGGCCATGGCTGCTGCTGAGGCTGGCTGCAGGGCTCTGCATGGCTGGGATGACTCCTCCCCCTTCTGGCTGACTTAGAGCCACGTGCGCGGCTGAAGTCAAGATTTAAAGGGGCCACGACAGGAAGTGTTGTGGCTCCTTCCCGGGACTCCTCCCTCACCTTGGGTATTTAAGACAAGGTCTGCTCCTCAGACCTTGCCTTGGTATTGAGGCTTCTGGTTATTAGGATTCAGTGCTGGTGTTCCTGGTCTTCGTTCTTGGTCTTCGTCCCACTTCTGTTCTCCTCCCTCATTGGATTAATTCTTGGATTCTGACCCCTGGACCAGCTGTCGTTCTTTGCTTGGCTTAACCTTGGACTGGCTGCAGACCCTTCTCCTGGCTTGCTTCTGGACTGTCTGTGGACCCTCCTGGCTTGCTTCTGGACTGGCTGCGGACCATTCTCCTGGCTTGCTCCTGGACTGGTCTCGGACCATTTTCCTGAATTGCTTCTGGAACGGATTTGACTCTTCTCCTGGCTTCGACCCTCGGAACAGCTCCTGAACACTCTTCGGCTTCTACTCCTGGACTGACTCGACCTGCTGGAGGTGCCAGCCATCTGGAATCCACGACCTGCAGGAGGCGCCTGCATCCAGACCAATCTTCAGTCTTCAGGGAGTCTCATAAGTCCCAGCGGCCGGGTTCCTGTGGGCTCCTCCTGGGGGAATCATGAGCTTCCAGGGCGAAGTCTTCATTCAACTGCTGAACCTTCAAGCCTTGACCTCCGATGGTAGGGACCAGAGAGAGTTGACTCTCTCTTTGGTAGCGCTAACTTTACCTCGGAACAGGGTCCACCTCCGGATTCATAACAGAATACCAAGGCCATGGACCCGGCAGAGGCTTCACTCATCAGGCCATTCCCAGACTAGTCCAGAAAGTCATGGAGCAGCAATGGATATTAGAATCTATGGCAACCTCCCTGGAGCAACTCAGCGCTCGTCTGGATTCCATTACTGTAGTTCAGATCACTCCTCCATCATTACCACTGCCATCCGTGGGACAGGGTAATGCCCGTTCTATGATTTCTTTACCTATTCCTCCACGTTATGCTGGTGAACCTCGTTTATGCCAAGGATTCCTTGACCAATGCAGTATGCATTTCCATCTACAAGCTTCTCTTTTTCCAGATGATCTGACTAAGACTACATATATTTTATCTTTGTTGGAAGGCAAGGCCCTGGCATGGGCTTCCCTCTACTGGAGACAATCAGATCCTATTCTAGGGGTGTGCATTCGTTTTTGCCGTATTGGCGATCCACAATGTATATTGCACTATTCGTAGTATTTGTGGGGAAGCGAAACGTATCGCGATTCCCCACGAATACACGAATCTTCGCCGAATTATACGGCCACCTAAATAAAAATTTAAACAAACCCCCCACCCTCCTGAACCCCCCAAGACTTACCAAAACTCCCTGGTCTTCCAGCGGGGGGTCCGGGAACCATCCCCTACACACACCCTCGGTGCCGGTTTCATCATGGCGCCGATAGCCTTTGTCAAAGGGGTTACCGCTGCCATTGGTCAGCCCCTGTCACATGGCCATCGGTGCCATCTTGTGCTCCTACCATGTGACAGGGGATGACCAATGGCACCGGTAGCCCCTGTGACATAGTATGGGCAAAGGCTATCGGCACCATTTTGAGTACTGGCATCGGACGGCCGGAGTGCAGGAGGTCGCTCCGGGACCCCCGTTGGACCCCCAGGGACTTCTGGCCAGCTTGGGGGGGCCTCCTGACCCCCACAAGACTTGCCAAAAGTCCAGCAGGGGTCGGGGAGCGACCTCCTGCACGCCGGCCGGCCGATGCCAGTACTCAAAATGGCGCTGCTCGCCTTTGCCCTCACTATGTCACAGGTACCGATGGTCTGCCCCTGTGACATAGTGAGGGCAAAGGCGATCGGCGCCATTTTGAATTCTGGCAGCAGATCGCCTTTGCCCCCCTAAGCTGGACAAAAGTCCCTGGCTTCATGATTTAGATACAAATGCAACATAGAAGAAGGGGGTGGTGGCTGAAAGGAAAGAGGAATTTGGTCTCAGGGACAATCAACACAAGCCATTACTTTTTTCAGTCTGGGGTACATATGCTCAGACATTAAGGAAAAACCCAGGAATTCTTATATGGCCAAATCTATAGGTAAAGCATGTCAAGCAAACCTGACTGATCCTTGGAGGTAACCTGCTTTGGCACAGCAGATACTACCATGGGAAGCTTGCTGGATAGACTGAATGGACCATTGGTCCTTTTCTGCCATCATTTCTCTGTCTCTGTTTCTATGTCTCCTACCAAGGGTGCTTAGTTTATTTATGTCTCCTATATGGAACAGTTTCAAGTCTTAGTGAAATCCAAGTACACAACATCTAGTGCTCTCCCTTGATCCAACTCTCTGGTCACCCAATCAAAGAATCTAATCAAATTAATCTGATTAGATACAGATATCTGAAATTGTTTTTTTTTATGTGTATTTACAATCTGGTTATTAGCAGAGGATACAGTCAATGTAGAGTCATTCATGTCTCTATTCTCCTTATCTTCATCTATCTGGGCTACTTCAAGCTTAACCACAACCTCTCTACTGAGATATTCTAGCTTCTGTTTTACAAGTTTCCTTGGAAGATGCCTCCTTCTGATCCATGTGCTTCTAAGTGATTATTGGCTTTTCTCCATGGTCTATTTTATAAGCTGTTCTATCTTCTCTTAAAATGTTAGTGTCAGCAGCAGGATTCCATGTCAGGTAAAGTGGAGCTCAACACACTGGAAATAGTTTCTTTTTTCTCTAAATTTTCCTCACTTCCTAAGAAATCTAAAGCTCTGTTCTCTGCACCATTGTATCATTCATACATTGAGTCTCGGGAGCTCAGCCTGCCTTTGGGTTCCTACATGTAGAACAGGGAGAATTTCTGAGAATGTAATTTTTACTCCACAAAGTCAAGCAAGATAGAGTAAAAGAGAAAGGATGCTGGAAAGAGTACAGTTAGAGAGTGCACAAGGTAGGTGGTGGGGAGAGATAGAGGTAGACACAGACAGTGGACACAGGGCAGTTAAGGAGAAAAGGTTGAAGGAGTAGAGAAAGTCAAGAGATGGGGGGGGGGGGGGGGATATGGAGCTAGAGACTGTTGGGAATGTAGACCCTTGAGCTAAGATGAGGTTGAAGCTACCACCAGGCCTGTTGGTCCTCGTTGTCGGGAGGCAGTATGGGCAGAGAAGACTCTACTGGAGCTTCACCTATACCAGCCCTTGTTCCTTGCAGGTTAAGCCCTTGCGTACCGGGGCTGGCAGAATTTAGGCAGGGGTCTCTCAAGGCGAGGAACCAGAGGGAGAGGCTGAAATGGTGTCAGACAGGCAGAAGTCAAGGCAGGTGGCAGACAGGTGGAACCAGGAACCGGCCTGAAATCAGAATGGGCAGTGAAGAAGCGGAAACTGAGAAAAAGGCTGTAGGTCAGGGCAGGCGGAGGTCAAGAAGAGTCATGTTACCAAGCAGAGGTCAGGCAGGCAGAGGTCAAGCAGCGTCATGCAGGCAGGGTCAGAACCAGAGGATCAATCTGAATAGACGAGGAGCAGGAACACTGGAATCAGGAATCAGGAACCAGGAACATGGATCAAGGCAGGAACACTGGATCAGACAGGAATCAGGAACGCAAAACTCACACTCAAGACTGAGCTGGACCCATTGCTGAGGCAACATGCTAGTGGCAGGGCAGGGTATAGATACCTACACTTTTTGATGTCATCATCATGGCTGGGGGGAACTTTCCTGCTGTGGGTCCTTTAAATTTATAGCAGCGGTGCGCATGCGCGCCTAGGGGGGCCGGATGTGGAGCTCGGTGTAGCGGCATGCAGGAATGCCACGAGAGCAGGCCGCTGTAGCTGCGGTCGGCATCGGTCGCAAGGAGCAGCGATGGAGGGGAGCTGGAGTGGGTCACCTGCCTGCGGAGGTAAAGGGACCCAGCCGTGGCCTTATGCTGCTGGGGATCCTAACAGAGACAAACCACCTCATTTATCAAAATGCGTTAAGGTGTTTTTGCATGCGAAAACGCCTTTAACGCATGTGATAGCACTATATCACATGATGCGATGCAAATCTGAAAAAGAGGAGGAGTGGGCTTTACCATTTTGTGAAGCCCTATTGCATGGCTTTAATGCTTATTTTAGTTACAATGTTTTCAGGAGTGTTAAGCTGTGCAATAGCTTGTGTTACAACTGATCTCTCTCTCTCTCTCTCTCTCGTGGTTGTATGTAGGAAATACCACTTTCTGGCCCTTATCGCAAAGTGCAAAAACGTTATTGCAATTTGCAGTAACTTAGCTCTTTGCATAGGTATTATTGCAATAAACTCCCTATTACCATAAAACATGCCCCTTTTCCCATCGTATGTGATATTTACCAGATTTTTATAAATCCAGGACAAACATAGGAATACAGTCACATGGTACAGAGAAGAAAAGAGAGGGGGTGAGGCATAAAGGAAATAAGTCAACTAGTGCCACTTTTTTATGTTGGCTTTTGCATGGGAGGAGGGAATTGTTCTCTATTCTACTCCAATTTTTGTTTAGCCCTCATCTAAATGGCTAGGATATGTGAGAGGGAAGCTATCTATTATTTGGGAGGGGAGCTGCCAGGCTCCCATCATTATTGCTATGTCAAAGAATGAGGTATTATGTTGGAACTGCCAAGTCCTTGTTATCATTCTTGTGGTGGGGGTAGGTATAGACTTTGGTGTTATGTCAAGTCCACTGAGCCCTGTCATTTGTTGGTGTGTCTGCAAGGGATGGGGTTGATATGTTGGAGTTACCAAGCCCCAAGCTCCCTAGTTGTTCTTGTAGTTATGGGTGTGGAGGAAGAGGTGCTTAAGATCCTATGTCTAGAGGCACATTAGATACCCTCATCATGTTCATTACCTTCATTCAGTAAATTAAGTGCTAGATATTAGGGGTGTGAATCGTGTAATCGTCGTCTTAATGATCGATTTTGGCTGGGGGGGGAGGGAAATCTGATCGTCGTGTTTTTTTGTTTTTTTTTAAATCGTTAAAAATCGTAAATCGGGGGAGGGCGGGAAAACCGGCACTCCAAAACAACCCTAAAACCCACCCCGAACCTTTAAAACAAATCCCCTACCCTCCCGAACCCCCCCAAAATGTTTTAAATTACCTGGGGTCCAGTGGGGGGTCCCGGCACGATCTCCAGCTCTCCAGCTCTCTGGCTGTGTTGAGAAATGGCGCCGGTGGCCCTTTGCCCTTATCATGTGACAGGGCAAAGGTAGCGCCGGCGCCATTTTGGTTCCTGGCTCCCGACGTCACGCGTGCAGGAGATCGCTCCCGGACCTCCACTGGACCCCCAGGGACTTTTGGCCAGCTTGGGGGGGCCTCCTGACCCCCACAAGACTTGCCAAAAGTCCAGCGGGGGTCCGGGAGCGACTTCCTGCACATGGGCCGTATTGCCAATCTTCAAAATGGTGCCGGCGCTACCTTTGCCCTCACTATGTCATACGGGCGACGGTCGCCCGTATGACATAGTGAGGGCAAAATCTTCAAAATGTCGCCGGCGCTACCTTTGCCCTCACTATGTCATACGGGCGACGGTCACCCGTATGACATAGTGAGGGCAAAGGTAGCGCCGGCGCCATTTTGAAGATTGGCAATATGGCCCGCGTGCAGGAGGTCAGTCCCGGACCCCCGCTGGACTTTTGGCAAGTCTTGTGGGGCTCAGGAGGCCCCCCCAAACTGGCCAAAAGTCCCTGGGGGTCCAGCGGGGGTCCGGGAGCGATCTCCTGCACGTGTGACGTCGGAAGCCAGGAACCAAAATGGCGCCGGCGCTACCTTTGCCCTGTCAGATGATAAGGGCAAAGGGCCACCGGCGCCATTTCTCAACGCAGCCAGAGAGCTGGAGAGCTGGAGATCGTGCCGGGACCCCCCCCCCACTGGACCCCAGGTAATTTAAAACATTTTGGGGGGGTTCGGGAGGGTGGGGGATTTGTTTTTAAGGTTCGAGGTGGGTTTTAGGGTTGTTTTGGTGTGCCGGTTTTCCCGCAACTTTTTAACGATACAATACAAATGCCCCTGAGGATAAATCGGTGGCATTTGTATTGTATCGTGCACTCTAACGATTTTGGACGATTTTAAAATTATCTGATGATAATTTTAATCGTTCAAAAACGATTCACATCCCTACGAATTATGCAAATAATGACAAAAACAAATGTGCAAATTTTGCAGTTGCAAGATAACTGATGAATGTGAAGATTAGCATTCTTTTTTCATTTTCAGTAGCAGAGTGTCAGGGCTCTTTCCTCTGAATAAAGACTTATTACCATCAAAATTCATTTGTGTCAAGGTCTGTTTTCAATGTAGATTTGATAGAAATTTAAGTTTTAGAATTTATTTTGATCTTTGGCAAGTAGAGGGAAATGTCCTATTATGAGCTCTGTGAGTTTGGGTAGGTGCCAGTTTGTAAGAAAGACCTCTTTTTTTCTCACATCTATCTTACATTAATTTGCTCTTTTTGTGATGGTATGTTTGGCAATAAATCAATGCAGTATTTTAAATAGTAGACTATTTATGAATTTAATTTACATGCAGGCCAATGCAGCAAAGTGCGCTCAGGCTGAGCGCACTGTAAGCCCCCCATTGGATGAGCGTTTTTGACACGCTATTTTTACCCCTTATACAGTAAGGGGTAATAGTGGATGGAAAACATGTGGCCAACCCCCCTGAAACTAATAGCGCCCACAACATGTAAATGCATGTTGATGGGCCTATTAGTTATTCCCGCGCAATACAGAAAGTAAAATGTGCTGCCAAGCTGCACATTTTAATTTCATCCGGCACCGGGAAAGTGTACAGAAAAGCAGAAAAAAACTGCTTTTCTCTACACCCTCCGACTTAATATCATAGCCATATTAGGTTGGAGGCCCCAAAAATAAAAAGAAATTTTAAATAAAAAAAAGTTTTAAATAAAAAAAATTAAATCGGCCCGCGGCCCATGGGTTAGAAGACCGATGCTCAATTTTGCCAGCGTCCGTTTTCCAAACCCGTGACTGTCAGCGGGTTCGAGAACCAACGCCGGTAAAAATTGAGCGTCAGCTGTCAAACCCGCTGACAGCCACTGCTTCTGTCAAAAGGAGTCCCTAGCGCCAACTTTTACCTCATTTGCATATTTTTTCTTTTTGAATCGTGTGCCCAGGAGAGTGGCCTGGGCGCGCACCGGGAGAGCGGGCACTCGCCGGCTCTCCTGCGGGTTTTTCTTTTTCAGCCCGCTGATTATTCCCTGGTTTTTTTTTCCCTTTGCTTATTTCACTCCACCCTCTCATTGGTGATGAGGTATCAATATGTATTCATCAGATTAGAAAATTAATAATCTATCCTTTAAAGCTGTACAGCAGAGATCATTTTCATCTGGATAGTCAACAGAATAACAGGGAAAAAACTACAATGCTATGATAATATTTGAGGAGCCATTTAGCAGCAAGTTTTTGTTATTGAGTGGAGGAGTAGCCTAGTGGTTACAGCAGGGAAACCAGGATTCAAATCCTACTCTTTCTCTTTGTGACCTTGGACAAGTTACTTTATGCTCCATTGCCTCAGGTACAACATTAGATTGTAAGCCCTGTGGGGATAGGGAAATACCTATAACACTTGAATATAATCCACTTTGAAGTGCCAAAAAGCAGAATATAAAAATAAATAAATATTGTTTTGCTTTTAGACAATGAAGATTAAATGGGTGTAACAATGAAATGGTAAATATATTCCTGGAAATTAGCACATTTGGAAAACGGTCACTGGGCATAGTATTTTCTTGCTATATATTTTTCACTGTCAGAAATGACAGATTCATTTACTTATGATTTATCCTTCTAAGGTTGCAGTACAATTCAGAGTAACTACTACTGCAATGCATATGACTCAAATTTGTTAAAAGAAAATCAAGGTTTGACCTATGCAGAGAAATGTTTAATGCCAGTTATTGAGAAAAATATAATGAGTAACAGTCTTCCCATATCATAACTGAATGAATACAATGTGAAACTTAAGAAATGTCTGAATTGCTCAGAAAAATAGTATACTATCCGAGCATTAAATATGTCATTTGGTGCCTGCTTGAATTCCTCTAAAACTATACTTGAAAATCCTCTGCACAGAGAAGGGTTACATACAGCATTGTGCCTTGTGAAACATGCCAAAGGTAGCCTTTCAAAATCTAAATTCTATCAAAAGTATTCCTTCAAAACTGGGTTATGGTACATGTCAGTGAAAGCTTTTAATGTCTGTATATATCATTTCTTATCACTAAATATATCCTTTCCACTGGAACATTGAATGTCCATAGTCTGTGAAAAGAAGGTCTGGATATATAATAGGAAGAATAGTGAAATAAGCAAGTTACTTTTCAATCTTTATCTAGACAACTGATGCAGGGTAAAGTGATAGTTTTTCCGAAGGCTGATACCATTTCTGAATAAGCACTCCAATTACTCTTCAAGTCAGTTTAAATACCACTTGGACAGCATTCATTCTACACTGTCCACGATGTATAGAATGTTTTATTATTTTAACTAGATATATGCAGCACTATACAGACTGTCCTTGCTCCTCGGAGCTTACAATCTATTCAAGACACTAGTAGATAGACTTACAAGATATGTGAAAAACAAATAAGGCACTGAGTTAAGGGGAGAGGGGCCATGAATGGGAAAAACTAAACTGGGTAAATTTATTCATGGGAATAAATGACAAAAAGTTACTTTTATTTTAGTAAAGCTGCAAAAAATATGGCTTTTTTAAGAATCTATGTTAAAAGAAACTTGTGGGGTAGGTAGGAAGTTTGACTAATACTGTACTGTGAGAACTCAGCTTGAGTCCTAGATTGATTAATATTTAAAGCTTGTGCAACTCCTTGGCTATTACCCTCCATATGAAGTCCCAGGGTCACCTTTAATTTTTCAGACTCAAGATATTCAGACTTCCTATACAGTTCTAATGTCTATTCCTTTGTCTTCCCAAGTTAAAAACTTAGGGGTTATTATGATTAACTCTGAGCTTTTTATGAAACCTCATTTTTGAGATTCGGATACGATGAAGGCTTAAACCTTTGTTTACCCTGTGGATTTTTGGTGTGTATTAGAGGCCCTTTGGCAAGTACAAATTGCTGTAGTTCTTGCTCCTGGGTCTGCCTGCTGTGACTTTAAGAACTCTTCAAATAATGCAGAACTCAGCAGCAAGACTTGCAGTTGATGGTTTCAACATATCTCTCTTGCCCTACAACCTCTTCATTAGCTTCCTGTTGCATGGCGCATAAAGTATATTGCCCTGCTAGTGCACAAGTTGTTGCTTAACAATGCAAGTGGACCATGGATTAGTGCCATTTTTCATATTTATGTGCCAACATGTACTTTACATTGAGCAGAAAAATGTAACTTATAGAACTGTGCAATTGTTGGAATCCAGAGAATGTGCCTTTTGGGTATCTGGTCCCATGTTCTGGAATATTCTTCCAGTACAATTGTGCTCATTAACAGTTACTACTCTTTTTATTTAAAAAAAGATCAGATGGCCCACCCAGTTTACCCCCATCCACCCAATTATTTTAGCTTTAGAATTCCATTCACTCCATTACAGATCCCCTGTATTCATTCCATACTCTTGAATTTGGAAACTACTTTTGTCTCCACTACCTCCCCTGAGAGGCAATTCCATGCATCCACCACCTTCACTGTAAAGAAATGTTTCCTAAGTTACTCCTGAGTTTATCCCCTTTCACCCTCATCCTGTGACATCCATTCGGGCCCCCAAGCCAGCAAAGCGCACGAACAGGCATACGCCGTGACGTCACGCATGCATGCCCGAATGGACGTCACAGCGGAAGGGCGGTGAAGCTGCGGAGGAGAGGCCGTGCTTTGGTAAGGAAGCCTCCCGGGAGCGATTGTGGGAGAGGGCCCGTGCAGGCATCCGTCTTCGCCGGCTGCCCCCGGGAGGCAGGGGGTCGCGGTCCATCTCTGGGGTGGGCTGCGGGAAAAGTAAGTTTAACTTTGCGTGTCGGGTCGCGAGGGGATCGCCGCTGGCTGCTTGAGCGCCCAAATTTCGCTTTTTTCGTTGCTTCGGGAGGAGGGTAGAGAGGACTGGGCTGCCCCGGGGGCCGGCACCCATGGATGCGGCCAGGGCAGGTGAGCGAGGGCTGGGGGAAAGTTTGCCGCCTACCCTTACCCCGCCTCTAACGCAAGGGTAGGGATAGGCGGTAAATTAGCAGGTTAAACGCACGGCTAAACTGCAGGTTAAAAAGGGGATTGTCGGGGCGCGCGTTACTGAATGGGGGGGAATAGCTAATCCGATCGTTTACATCTCATATACATGCCGTGGGCGGAAGGGGTTACTCGTTGATTTAAAGAGGTGGTAAGAATGGGTTAAAGGGGATAGTGAATCGCGGGTTGGACTAACGCGGCCAAATTGTGAGTAGAAGGCGGGTTAGAAGCAGGGTAACCGAGGCCGCACTTTACTGTATTGGCCTGTAAGCTACTAACCGAAGGTGCTGGGAGGGAGGGTGGGAATGATGTAGATGCCAAAGTAATCTTGCAGCACTGGCCCACGAGAGGACAGCTTCTGAATGTTGTCAGCAGGAAGTCTGGACACCATCAGGGTGCAGTCCAACTTTATGCTGAGAAATGTCAAAACCATGGTCAGTGGCTTTAGCTTGTCAGTGACAAGTGGGATCCCAAGGGCATGCGCCAGGCTTTGAAAGCAATTGAAAAGCACCAAGCAGCAAGTACATGCCAGAGCCATGGGGGCTAATGAACAGAAAGTCCTCCAAGTAGTGGACTACACTCTTCAAACTCATACACCAAGACATATCCCAGTGTAGGAAAGTACTGAAGGCGTCAAAGTAAGCACATGAGATGGAGCTGCCCATCGGCATACACTTAACAAAATAGTATGCACCGTCAAATGAAAAACCTAGCAAAGGGAATATATTTGTGTGCACAGAGAGGAGCCAGAAGGCAGACTCTATGTCTGCCTTTGCCATGAGGCCCTCTTCTTCACACCTGTACCTTTTCTGGGAGCTATCCCCCTTCTTTCAACCCTCCAGCAGACTGAAAATATCTACATATTTCCAGCCCCTAATGTGACAGTGAAGAGAATGTGGAATGCCCTGCCATAACTGCTTAGTCTTACTCATGCCGGCAACCCTGCACCCACTGTAACAGAGCTTCCTGCACCCTCCACAATCAAAGAATCCAAGGAGTCAGATATGACACAGAGGAGGTACTCTAGATGCCAGATGTATCAGAGCAATGGGAGTGCCTCCTGCCTCTGCACATGCGCATATGTTTGCACCCGGAGCTCTTCACACATTCAATCACTGTAGCAGCAGGCTGTGACTCCACCCTCTCAGTCCCAGCGGTAACTACAATAGACTCACTCACTGACATCTGCATTGCCACTGATGATCAGCTGTAGGATCCAGAATCACTTCTGAGGACAAGGTAGTTTCTATGCCTATTGATGCTCCTGATGACAGGGCATGGGCTGCTTCGAGCAAGACCACTTGGCATTCCACAGGAGTGAATGAAACTGGTGGGGGCAGCAAAGTGGGACTCCCATCAAGTTGAGAGTTTGATGCCATGGAGTCCCTAGGGGAATGAAGTGCGAGTGACCAGGGGCCCCCACCTTGGGGCAAGGCCATGGGGTCTGAGTGGCCACCCATGATCTGTGAGTGGAGATACTCCTGAACTGCCAGCTCTGCATCGGGATGCTGAGGAAGAAACAAGGTTATCCAGTGCATGCCCAGGCTTGCCATCTGGAGAGCATGACCTCAGCAAGTCTCCAGGAAGAAGCTTGACCAGGCAGCATTAGGTAGGGAGGAGCTGGGAAGCTGTCCAACTGGGCTCCACCTTCAGGGTACCACCCACTCCTGATATGATAAAACTGCCAGAGCTGGTTACAATGTAATCCCCGGGCATTCATTCAGCTGGCTGGGGAGCCAGCTACTGAGGCGAGGGTCACTGAGGTTAACTGATGATACCTCAAGTATCAAACTCCCTACCATGCCTTGGTGTCATTCCCCCTGCTGAGCTGCCTAAGTCTGGCTGCACCCCCCAAGGCTACGCCATCTTCAGGGGTTTAGGGTATACCCCTGTCTCCTCCCCAGTGGCCCCTGCTCCATGTGAGGGGAGCCAGGAGTCACGCAATCCCTGACTCCTCAGTGAGTGGTACAGCACTAGTTGCCCCTTCCCTGCCAGGACGAGTGATGAGCCTAAGCTGCAGACCTGTGGCCTTGGCCTCTGAACAAGGCTATAGTGCCTCATGTTAAACACCAGAGGAGGCTGGGAAGGCAGTAGCTAAACCCTCAGCGCTGAATCCCACTGTTTTTTTTGTACCCTTTTGTTTTTGATTGCCAATTGGGGATGTCAATTGCTGTCAATTATAGTCGGGATAATGCGATGTCAGCCGCTGATAGGGGATCACACTCTCCGGATTGAGGAGCAGAAGAACAAGGCAGCAGGTTGCAACGCGGGGAGCAGTAGCATAAGGGACGGCTTAGGATCAACATCCCACTGCTCAGCATCCCTGCATGGTAAGATACGCCCCTGAGCCTGCCCACGTTTGAAACCCTCAATGGGATTGCCATCCCAAGCCATCCCTAGAACCTCTCTGTACTGCCACAATTTGGCTTCAGTCTTTCTGATTCCCTCATGCTCCCGGCATCACAGTGCTAATGCTTAATGATGTCACCTCTGAGACGGTGGCGTACCATGACCAATTTGATACACTGACGTTGACCTGCCATGACACCACCACCACTGTTCCGGGAGTACAAAGATGATATGGAACCTCAGCCTCGACACCCTATGCAACATTTTCCCCACCCACCATCTCCAGGCATGACGCAAAGTTATAGGCAGCATCTGCACACCAGCCCACTGCCACATTTTTATTTATACCTATCATATCTCTTTCATATCTGCCCATATATCCTATCCTTTAGGATATATTTATTTAGGACTTTCTTTTATTTTATATGGCTTTTTGTGTAGACCCTGTACTAATTTGGAAGCCTTTCTCTGGTCCTCCTCCAATTTGTCTATATCTCTTCAGAAGAACAAGATACATTACCCTTAGGCAGGTCTCACCATTACCCTGTACAGAGTAATTATCACTTTCTTTTTTTCTACTGTTTATACCTCTCCCTATGTACCTTAACATTTTTCTGGCTTTGGCTGTCACTTTATTACATTGCTTTGCTACCTTGAGATCATCCGACACAATCTTTCATCTCCAATTCCTTGTGCATCAGTATCTTGCTCTCCAGTGGATTGTTCCTTTGGAATTTTGCACATAACGCTTCACCCTAATGTGCTGAGTCTTAAATATGAAGCACTTGACCATATCTTACATTGTTGCTCCATTTTCTTATTAATTTAGTTGATTTTAATCCCAATTATCTTTAAGTAGATATGTTTCTTTGTGATTATCAATTTTTTTTATTACAAGATGTTTCTATCTGTTGGATGAAACTCAATAAAGATACTTAAACATAAGTAGATATATGTAACAAGCATTCTATTTTCTCTACACAGACAAACTTGAAACTGTTTAGAACTAGAGATATTTAATGGTGTTATATTTTTTAAAATGTCAATGTATTCAAAGACAAAGCAAGCTAATGTTAATGACCATGATAGTGCATTTGGTATTACATTCTATAGAACAGAAATATAAAAACCCCCCACAGACTTATACAATACAAAAATATATAGAAAGAACATTTTGTACAATTCAAGATCTAACACATTTATTTACAAATTTTACAATTTTCTGTCCTGTCACAGTACTTTTGTACATCCATACATCAAAAGTTATTTTCTATCTGTGAAAATACCATATTACTTTTATATTCTCTTCTAACAGTTAAATTGTAATAGCTAGAATTATAGCTTTCTGCAGAAGTAATTTACTAAAAAAAACAGTTATTTGAATACATAACTGAACGCATTGTTCACGAACATTTAAATGAAAAACATAATAGTGAAAAATGCTGATGCTGAAAATTTTCATTTTAAAAATGTTTAAATATATAATTCAGAAAATTCCATTATCTTAATAATGTATATAAGATGTTGCTGAATCCACAAGCTAGCATTGAAAATTCATGGGCCAGCCAGCACTATGGATAATTATGTGCAGATGGATATTCCACCTAGTTTGCAGCAGGTGCAAAACTGACAAAATAAAGAGCAAGCATGAGATTTTGAAAAGAAATTTCCATATATTGTTTTCCTTCAAGGGAAGTTCATTCATTTTCTTTTCAATTTTCCTTTTTTTTCTTTTTGTTTTCTTTTCTTGTTTCTTTCATTTTGTTTTGTTTTTTCAAAATATAATAGAAAAAAATAGAAAAAAAACAAAACAGAAAAATATCCTCCTATATAAAAAAAGAGGCTTCCATTTGATAACATCTGATTGCCAGTTGGGTGGCAATGTGGAAGTTGGTAAAACATTGCTTCATGATTTTCTCATACTTAATATTTCAGGTTATTTTCACTACACAGATTCAATATTTTGTTTCATTCATTTTACCAATTTGTTTCCATGGTGATGTTTTATAATTTATATTAATGTATACATTCTTGAAGCTCTGTTTTTCCTTTCTTTCATTGTGAATGATACTTTCAATAAAAAGATTTGAACAAGAAAATTCTTCTCCTCCTACCAATCAAATCTTAAAGAAAATCTCCTTCATCCCTTAGGGCCTCGCTGACCTCCGACCACATCATCATGAGTCTATGGGTCTTCCAGAGCCATAATTTATCCTCAGTCAATCCTACCCCACAGATGTGGCTTTTCAAAATGAATGCCATCAACCTGAGATTCCAACATTCATTCATTCATTTATTGATATATTTAATAATATTTTTATATATTTATTACATTTTTATACCAGCTATCAACATTTTTAAGTGGTTAACAAGGTTAGGTTAAAAAAAAACCAATAAAATAAGGCATTATAAACCATAAAAACAATAAAATAAATCTAAAATAACTACAATTCAGACACTTTGTCCTCTGATTTAAAAAGAGGAGTTAATTTCAAATTCAAATTAATTATCCTAAATAATGAAATAAATAAGCTTTCATCATCTTTCGGAATTTTATTTCTTTTGGTAGGATATTCTACAAGGACAGCCCCTGAACATAGAACACCCTCTCATGGGACATATCCAGTCTGTTTTGTTTAAAAAATGGCATATATAGTAGTCCCTGGGAGGCTGACCTTAGGTTCCATATGGGCTGGTACAATTTCAAGGCTGCATTAAACGTTGGAGAGATAACTCCATTAATGCCCTTAAAGTCAAATATTAGAATTTTAAATGTAATTCTTAGTAGGTAACCAGTGCAACTCTGCCAGTACCAGAGTAATATGCCCTCAAATTGATACTTCCATATTCATACAAGCTAAAGAATTCTGTACATACTGCAATGTACACAATTGGGTAGATTTTTAAAAAATGCATGGATGCATGATTTTATAAAATGCGCGTGCTGGCACTCGTATGTTATAAAATCCAGGGCAGCTTGTGCAAGGGGGAATAGAATTAAGCAAATTCGCATGGCGATGAAATTGGGGATCATCCAATTCCCTCCCAGTCTGCTCCACCCTTTTAAACCCTTTTTTTTTAACCTATTATTTCGCAAGCTACTTCAGGGTCCGACTTGAAGTGACCTGCGTGTACCGGCAGCCGGCCAGCCCGCGAGACTCCGGGACAGTGAGGAATGGCACTGTCCCGGCCTGCCCCTTTCCACCCAGAACACCCCCTGGGCCTGTCCTTGCAGGAAGACTTGATTCAATATAGGAATTTGCTGTTGCGGTTCTGGCCGTGAGCACCGTGGCCAGGCCCTTACCTCTGGGCTCCCGGACCTGCTCCCGCTCCCAGAGGCCTGGTTTGCGGCCTGTTTCTGGCGTCCCTGCTGGTGCTGCGCTGTTGCAAGCTCTCCCATGGACGCCTGGCTCCTAGGCGCGCGCACGCATGCCACTTGGGTGCTTTTCTAGGCAGTTTCCCACCAGTGGTGAATCCGCCCAACTCCTGATGTCAGACGCCACGGCCTTGATAAGTCGGCCGCGGCCATCCTGCCTTTGCCTTGCAACGGGTTAGCCTCCCGGTTTCCTGTTGCGCTGTGCCCCGGAGTGACTCGCTTTGTTTCGTCACTCCGTTCCTGCTACAGTACCTGTCTGGTTCCTGCTTGCCTGCTACAGTACCTGCTTGGTTCTAGCCTTCCTGCTACAGTACCTGCTTGCTTCCAGTACCCGAATCCTGCTACAGTTCCTGCCTGGTTCCAGTACCCAAACCCAGTTACAGTATTGCTACTGTCTTAGTCTGGTTCCAGTTACCTGTCCTGATCCACAACCCGCCTAAGTCCCAGCGGCCGGGCCCCTATGGGCTCCTCCCGGGGGGGGGGCTTTGGCTTCCAAGGGTGAAGCCACCTAAGTCCCAGTGGTTGGGCTCCTACGGGCTCCTCCCAGGGGAGTACCAGCTTCCAGGGTGAAGATCATCTACGTCCTGCCTGAACATCTGCCTCCCGGCCTGCTATTCATTAGAGACATTGAGCACCTTTCCCAGTCTCCAGCAGGTCAACCCAAGGGTCCACTAAACAGAGACTCCCATAACATTTGCATTCCATATCTGTCTGCTGTACAGCAGAATCTATTGTCAAACATAATGGTGCCAGTCTTGTATAGACTGGTGGCTATTTTGAAAAGCAAAAGCTGCAGGGTAGGAGCGACTGGGGTTCACACTTGACCCTGGATAATCTGCAAACTTGTGATGGTAAAAGGGTTGGGTTAGGGGAGGTCACAAGGGTCATGGTGGCCAATGCATTGAGTGAGGGTAAGGTAACAACACAATGATGTCTTAAGATCAATCACCCCTCTTTTCATTCATATCTTCTCCTTACTTCCCATTATCCTATCCCCCTTCCCTTTTTTCACTCATTTATTTTAACCTTCACAACATTCTTTAACCCATCCCTCTCATGATTTTCCCTCTTTTCAACCCTCCTTCATTCATTGATCACACTCCTATTTTTATCATATAGGACCTTTATATCTTGTAATGCATATCCCATTTTGTTCCCTCATTTGTTATATTTCGTTACACTATATCATTATTTATTTTCAAATTGTTATATGTAAACCGACGTGATGGCACTTGCTGAATCTCGGTATATAAAAGCAAATAAAAGCAAATAAATAAATAAAACCCAAGGCATATAATAAAAGGTAAGGCAGAGAGCATAATTGTATTAAATCCCAAGGTATAAAATGAGAAGTAAGGCAGCAAGCACAGTGAAATGAATACCCCAAGGCATCTTGAGAGGAGCAAAATGGTTCTAGCAGTGCCAGTTCTCAAAGGCATCATGAGAAGGTTAGGAACAGGATGGGCAGTAACAGTGACAGAAATACCCAGCAAGAATCTGAACCAAGAAAGTGGCAAGGCATGAGGAGCAGGATGAGCAGCAGCAGCTAAAGTGGCAAATGGAAATAACACAGCAAGATGCTAAGGGCCAAAATTGTGGGCATTGGTTCACAGTAGCTGTGCACTCAGTCCTCCTGCCACTCACATGGCAAGTCCAGGAAACCCTTTTATATCAGAATTGATAAATATAGTTTCCATTACTTTTTCTTTTATATAGTAATGTGGCAAATGAGGACCTTTATAACACTAACTTCAGGAGTAACTTGGCTGTACCTTGAATCTGCTAGTATAATTGTATAGTCATTGATCCCTTGAAATATCACTTTATTTTTTTACAATTGCAAATAAATTTAAAAAGCTGTACTTCCCTTAAACTCCTCACATAGCACCTGACATGATATTATGTTTTCAGAATCAAAGTCTCCACTTCGTAGGCATTCTTCTTGCCGCTTACACTAACACAGCACCATCGGTTGTTTACATCTTGTTCTGGCATTCTAAGGAACACAGACAGGGGTCTTTAAAAATCTACTTCCACCAGTCATCATCCACCGCAATTATTCATGCTGATTGGACAAGAAAACTTTGTTTAAAAAACAAAAACACCAATCAAATTACAGCAGTATCCTCCATTCCACTTCAATGTTCAATCCAAATGGGTATATAGAACACAGTCAAAAAATCCATTCTTGCTCTTGATTTCCGTATTCTGACACCCCCACCCACCCAATCCAATTTATAACAGAGAGACATTTATTTTCATGAAGACAACCTTTTCATCAACTCTGGTGCCAGTTATGAACAATGTGGACTCACAAAGTTCATTTGACACACGGCAGCAGAGATTGCTGGGCCACCTTGTCAACCTCTGGCCAGACCACTGCCTTCTGTGCAAATGGAAATAAGGCCATATCTGGATGGGGTGTGGAAGATAGCGTGTGACTGAAATTTGTGCTGGGGTCTCTTATGCCATATGGAGATTCACTACTTAATTAATTTATTTGATTTATATTCCATTTTTTGGCATTTCAAAGTGGATTATATTCAGGTACTGTAAATATTTCCATAACCTCAAAGGGCTTACAATCTAAAAGGTTAACTTTAAAAGCCCGGCACACACCAAACCTACAGTCATCAATGCAGAAGAGGACTTAGAATACAAGGTTGAAGAGGTTTTGGATGTTCATAAAAGAGGCAAGACTTTTGAATACCTTCTGAAATGGGAGGGTTTTGGCCCCAAAGAAAATTCTTGGGAGCCTCAGACCAATATCTTGGATAAAGTGATGCTTCATCAGTTTTACCTGGCGCATCCTTTGAAACCTAATCCTGGTACCCGAAGAGGAGATTGCGCTTTGAAGGGGGGTACTGTTGCATCCGTCACTGCTCGACGCCCTCACTCCACCCTCTCTACCTCTGTGGTGACTCCCTCCGGGTCTGATGGACGGTTTGCTGCCGCGGCGTCTCCATGCCGTCTCCCTCCGGTGTCCCCGGACCAGGTCGACGCTGCGGATCCGCCATGTTGCCTGATGACGTAGGACACGCACGCGTTCCCATTGATGTACCAGCAAGGGCGCGAACCTCGGGGGCGTCTCCCTGAATTGATGTCATCCGCTTCCAATATAAAAGGTCTCAGTATTCGCTAACGAATTGAGTTAGCAAGGGGATTTGTTCCATGCTACTCTGCCTTCTCGGACTTACCAGGGGTACCCACTCCTCGGGGGCCTCGCTCTCTTTTCTTTATTTCAGATCGCAGATAGGAACCAGTACTCACTCCTCGAGGACCCATGTTCCTGAACACTCTGAAGATTCTCTACTGCCTGGAAGCTATTGCAGATACAGACAATTGTGAGTTACCATCACTCTCTCAGAGATTTCCCTGGAACCAGGTACTCGCTCCTCAAGGGCCTAACCATTTCCATCTCCTGAGCTTCTTTAAGACCTTATTTGAGTTTTGTCATCCTGTTCTGGCTATGTACACTGCATACCCTGTCTAGTCTACTCACTATCTATAGTTTCTCTACAGCTCAGCAACCATGGGAACGCCGTTCCAGTACCTGAGGGACTTCAGCTCTGCCGGGCATATCAGCTCACTACTGCCAACTCTGGTGGTTCTGCTAACTTGTCTAATAAAAGACCTATCTGTGTCTGTCTCCATACCCAAGCCTAGCCGGTGGTCCCTCTCAGGATATCCTCCTGGGGGCGTAGTCATCTGCCATTGGCCCAAGGATTCACCTATCTACATTCCTTTACATCTGGGTGCCCTCTCCAAGCACTCCGCTGGTAACAGATTGCTAACTCCTCTCCTTTCAGGAGTCTGCAACACAGATTCACAACAAGATTACCAACTCCTCCTTCTACAGGATCCAATACTTACAAGATTGCTAACTCCGCAGTCTATACCTTAACAGATGGTTAACTCCTCCTTCTTGAGGAGTAGAGCATTACAGATTGCTAACTACCCCCTCTCCAGGAGGAGATTCATAACAAGATTGCTAACTCCAGTGGATGCGGCTTTAATTTGGAGAAGCAGTACTCCGGGGAATCCAGCTTAAGGTATAGGATGTCAGTAACCCATGGACCTGGCACACCTCTCCGCTTTTCAGGCTATACCGGGCCTGGCTCAACGCATCTCAGAACAGCAAGAAACCTCGGAGAAACTTACTGCAGAATTTCATCAGTTTCACACACAGAAGATACAAGGCACAGCTTCTACCCAAGAAGGTCAGTTACAGGAGGTAACTTTAAAGACAGCTGTTCCACTGGCGGCTCCTATTCGCTTCTCTGGAGAACTCCAGAAGATGTTGGGCTTTTTGAACCAGTGCAGCTTGCATTTCACCTTACAGCCTTCGTTGTTTCGCATGGGCCTCTCTAAGACCTCCTACATCCTGTCATACTTGGATGGGAAAGCCTTGTCGTGGGCATCTACCTTGTGGGAATGCAAGGACCCTATCTTGCAGGACATAGAAGGATTTATGAACTTGTTAAAATCCATTTTTGATGACCCTGCTCATATGTCTGTTGCTGGGTTTGCTTTAGTAGACCTGAAGCAAGGCAACAGATCATTGGCTGAATTTTCCATAGAATTCAAGCCTCTTGCAGCAGAACTTCGATGGGACCCCAGATGTCTCAAGACTCTCTTCTGCAGAGGCCTGGATACCCACTTGAAAGATGAGCTGGCCGCTCACCAGACACCTGACTCACTGGAAGTATTGATAGCCTTAGCTACTCGGATTGATTGTCAGCTCCGAGACAAGGTGAAGGAACTTCGGCCTAATGTGTTAACTGGGTTGAAACAGGCCAGTACCTCTGCACCTCGGAAAGGTCCAGCAATTCCTGCTGTTGATAAAGATGAACCAATGCAACTTGCTCATGGTCACTTGACCTCAAAGGAGAGAACATTTCAGAAGAAACGTAGCCTGTGTATGTACTGTGGTCAGCCCGATCATGATGTCTCTGCATGCCCTATTTTGTCTGGGAAACGGATGGACTCAAGTCCGGCGGGAAGACTGTTCTTGGGCCTTACTGCATCCTCTCCTCCACTCTCTCTCCCAGATGCTTCAGCAGTTTCACCTGGCGCATCCTTTGAAACCTAAGCCTGGTACCCGAAGAGGAGATCACCCTTTGAAGGGGGGTACTGTTGCATCCGTCGCTGCTCAACGCCCTCACTCCGCCCTCTCTACCTCTGTGGCGACTCCATCCGGGTCTGATGGATGGTTAGCTGCCACGGCGTCTCCATGCCATCTCCCTCCGTCGTCCCTGGACTGGCTCGATGCTGCGGATCTGCCATGTTGCCTGATGATGTAGGGAGTGAGCGTGCGCGCGCATTCCCATTGATATACCAACATGGGTGCGAACCTCGAGGGTGTCTCTGTGAATTGATGTCATCCGCTTCCAATATTTATTTATTTATTTATTTATTTATTTAACATTTTCTATACCGACCTTCATGAAAATTTCATATCAGATTGGTTTACATGTAACAAAGGGTGTAACTTAAACAAGAACAATTCACTAGAAGTGGAAGTTACATATAACAGGGGTGGAAAACTTGGGGCTAGGCTAGTCAGAGGAAACGGCCAGTGTAACTGAGGAGAACTAGAAAAGGCCGTGAAACAAAAAACGGCGGCTTAATTATAATGTCTAAAAATGTCGGGACATTATCCGGTAAAGCAGAGTCCTGTTCGGTTGACAATTAATGGTTTAAAAAGTTAGGGGAAGGCCTGGAGGAAGAGCCAGGTCTTAAGTTTTTTTCGGAAAGTTTGAGGGCAAGGCTCTAGACTGAGGTCCATAGGCATATTGTTCCAGAGGGTTGCGCCCGCTGTAGAGAATATAAAATGTCTCAGTATTTGCTAACGAATTGAGTTAGCAAGGGGATTCGTTCCAAGCTACTCTGCCTCCTTGGACTTACCAGGGGTACCCGCTCCTCAGGGGCCTCGCTCTCTTTTCTTTATTTCAGATCGCAGATAGGAACCGGTACTCGCTCCTCGAGGGCCCATGTTCCTGAACACTCTGAAGATTCTCTACTGCCTGGAAGCTCTCGCAGATACAGACTATTGTGAGTTACCATCGCTCTCTCAGAGCTTTCCTTGGAACCAGGTACTCGCTGCTCGAGGGCCTAACCAATTCCAGCTACTGAGCTTCTTTAAGACCTTAAGTGAGTTTTGTCATACAGTTCTGGCTATGTACACTGCATACCCTGTCTACTCACTATCTATAGTTTCTCTACAGCTCAGCAACCATGGGAACACCGTTCCAGTACCCGAGGGACTTCAGCCCTACAGGGCATATCAGATCACTACTGCCACCTCTGGTGGTTCTAATAACCTGTCTAATAAAAGAACTATCTGTGTCTGTCTCCATACCCAAGCCTAGCCGGTAGTCCCTCTCAGGATATCCTCCTGGGGGCGCAGTCATCTGCCATCGGCCCAAGGATTCACCTATCTACATTCTTCTACAGCTGGGTACCCTCTCCAAGCACTCCGCTGGTAACAGATTGCTAACTCCTCTCCTTTCAGGAGTCCACAACATAGATTCAAAACAAGATTGCCAACTCCTCCTTCTACAAGAGCCAATACTTACAAGATTGCTAACTCCGCAGTCTATACCTTAACAGATGGTTAACTCCTCCTTCTTGAGGAGTAGAGCATTACAGATTGCTAACCCCTTCCTCCTTAGGAGTCAAACCATAACAAGATTGCTAACTCCTCCCTCTCCAGGAGGAGATTCCTAACAGATTGCTAACTCCCTCGCAGATTCATAACAGATTGCTAACTCCTCCCTCTCCAGTAGGAGATTCATAACACATTTAAACGAACAAGGAGACTAAGACCTTTAGACTTCCATCTGGATCTCCACCTATTTGGGACCAGGACACAGGTCTGGGTGTTCGTGGATTGATCTGGACACTCAGGTAGGACTGTTTTCTGTGGTTTCCTTTTATATGAATCTTGATAGATCACTGGAAGAGCTTTTGTGCACAATTACAACACGATGGGAAGCTCTGTTCAGACTGTTGAAGTAAAGTACACTAAGGGGCGGACTTTTGGCAAGTCTTGTGGGGGTCAGGAGGGTCCCCCAAGACTTTCCAAAAGTCCCTGGTGGTGCAGCGGGGGTCCGGGAGCGCCGGCCATCCATTGCTCCTACCATGTGACAGGGGCTGACCAATGGCACTGGTAGCCCCTGTGACATAGTAAGGGCAAAGGTATCGGCGCCATTTTGAATACTAGCAGCCGAGAGCGTGAGTGCAGGAGATGGCTCCCGGACTCCTGCTGGACCACCAGGGAGTTTTGGTAAGTCTTGGGGGGGTCAGGAGGGTGGGGGGGTTTGTTTAAATTTGTTCCTTTAGATGGCCTAATAATTCAGCGAAGATTCATTGTATTCGTGGGGAATCGCGATATGTTTCGCTTCCCCATGAATACAACGAATATGGCCCTATACGTTGCGGATTACCAATATGTAAGAAACAAATGCACACCCCTATTCTGTGTACACCTGTACAAAAATGCTTTGAAATGGCATAATTACATATACAGGCTTAGTGTCTTTTCCTTAATGCACAATCATTACAATGATTACAACTAAGAACATTGAAAGAGGAAGTGGCACTCCAATAACTACAGTATTGCTATAATGATACAGATTACAGCAGCATTACTATGTGCTATAAAGTAAAGGCCCCAGACAGTCCATGTTGAAAGAGTGCCCTCATGGGGACATCCTAAGGGGCAAGGCAGCAAAATTCATATAAAGGCCCCAGTCATTCCATGTTGAAAGAGTGCACAAAGGGGACAGTCTAAGGGTCAAAGCAGCAACGTTCAGCAGGAAGGCAACAGGATCCAAGAGCAAATAGTTCAGCATGAAGGAAGCAGTAGCCAAAAGCAAACAGTTCAGCATGAAGGGAGCAGGACCATGACTGGAGATTGCAGGATGGATGTTGTTAGTGGCGCCGGCCGCGGCAGACCGGGACCGGGACCGGGTGTCATGGCCACCGGCCGCGGTCGGCCACGACGAAGACAAGATCAGGGGCAGCAGGCTTAACTTACCCGGTTCGCCAGGGTTTGGCTGTGGGAACTGCGGGGACGGACAGCCCTTCCTGTCTCTTCTTTGGCCGCCGCTACCCCTGAGCCGGCAGCGAAGCTCCGCGGACATCTGACTCCTCCCCCTGTGCCTCTTAGGGCCGCGCGCGCGGCTGCAGGAGAATCTTAAAGGGGCCATGACAGGAAGTGTCATGGCTCCCCCTGTAGCTCCTCCTCCTGCTTCCTGTACTTTAGGCAAGGACGGAGCATCCAGTCCTTGCCTTGGTATTAAGGTTCCTGCCTTGAGTGTGTTCCTGGCTCCTGGTTCATGTTTCTTCATCCCGTCTTCTCCCCTGCTCCGTGGATTGATTCTTGGCTGCTGACTTGGACTGGTGGAAGTGTCTTCTCTGGATTGATCCCGGTACGGCTCTGGACTCTTCTCTGGCCTGACCTCGGTATGGATTTGGACCCTTCTCCTGTCTCGACCCCGGTACGGCTTTGGACCCTTCTCCTGTCTTGACCCTGGTACGGCTTCGGACCCTTCTCCTGCTTCAACCCTGGACTGAATTTGGACCCCGCTGACATATTGAACTTGGACTGGCTTTGGACCCTTCTTCAATTCCATCCTCAGACTGTCACGACCTGCTGGAGGCACCAGCCGTCTGGAACCCACGACCTGCAGGAGGCGCCTGCATCCAGACCTCTTACAGTCTTCAGAGAAGTCGCCTAAGTCCCAGCGGCCGGACCCCTATGGGCTTCTCCTGGGGGGGGTCGCGCGCTTCCAGGGTGAAGCTTTCTAGCAAGAGTCCTTGTTTCGAAAGGCCTCGCCCTTCGACGGTAACTGTTACCTCAAAACAAGAGTCCACTTTCACAACAGATGTCGCAAGGGCAGCAGAAGACCCAGCAGCATGGATGCAGCAGGAAGCCCAGGAGGAGATCCAGCAGCATGGACGCAGCAGTTGCAGAAGCTGAGATGAGAGCACAGTGGCATGGAAGTAACAGTTGCAGGAGCTGGATGAGACACCAGCAGATTGAATAGCCCTGCCGTTTTCTTCCATCTAAACGGCACAGCAATTCTGTTGTGAGGCCCAGCCCAGTTGTCTTCTTCCATCTAGATGGCACAGCAACTCTGTTGCAAGGCCTGGCCCAGTCATCTTCTTCCATCTAGATGGCACAGCAACTCTGTTGCGAGGCCCGGCCCAGCCGTCTTTTTCCATCTAGATGGTACAGCAACTCTGTTGCGAGGCCCGGCCCAGCCGTCTTTTTCCATCTAGATGGTACAGCAACTTTGTTGCAAAGCCCGGACCAGCTGTCTTCTTCCATATAGATGGCACAGCGCTCTACTTGTGAGGCTAGGCTCAACTGTCTTCTTCTATTTAGATAGCAGAGCAACTCTGTTGTGAGGCCAGGCCCAGGCTTCTCTCACACATTTTCTTGTTGGGGCTTCTAGGTGCACATAGAATGGAGGGGAGTTAAAGGAGGCTGGAATACATGTAGAACATTGAGGAGCCCTTCATAGTTAGTGTGCTGAATGAAAATGGATGAAAGTACACCATCCATTCTGCAGGTTAGTACACCAAATCTGTTGCGAGGCCCCACCTAGCTGTCTTCTTCCATCTAGACAGCACTGAAAGTCTGTTGCGAGGCCCGGCCCAGCTGTCTTCTTCCATCTAGACAGCACAGCAACTCTGTTGCGAGGCCTGGCCCAGCTGGCGTCTTCCAACTATAGGGCACAGCAACTCTGTTGCTGTGCCCAGCTGGCTTCTTCCAACTAGAGGGCACAGCAACTCTGTTGCGAGACCCAGCCCAGCTGTCTTCTTCCATCTAGATGGCACAGCAACTCTGTTGCATGGTCTGGCCCAGCTATATTCTTCCATCTAGATGGCACAGCAACTCTGGTGTGAGGCCAGGCCCAGTTTTCTCACAAACATTTTCTTGTTGGGGCTTGTATGGCAGGTGGTTCTGTTTATGATGGACCCCGGCTATGTTGTGGATTGGCACTTGGGGGGGCTATGGCTTTATAGGACCTACTCCTTGGGCGTGTCCCCTGATGGGTAGTGCTGCAGGATGTTGACTCCAAAGAGGCAGTGGAGAACTCCATAGTCTGCTTTGGCATTCTTTGGAGGATTTATATGAGCACATTGGTCATGTTGCTGATGTCATTAACCGTATATTCATATTTTGAGTATTTGTGGCTGTATCCTGTTGGGGGATCTGGTTCTACCGATTTACAGACCTCCTCAAGGCTCATAGTTCTGCATGTATGTGCCTCACCTCAGCAACATGCATCGGTGCTGCAGGTTCTAGTGTTGGTGGTGCTTGTTCCGGTGTCAGTAACTGTCGCTGCAAGATAGAGATTATTTGGCTTGTAAGCTCCTCTTGCTGAGGACATGGTAGTGATGCCTTGAGCAGTGGTGTGCTGGCTCATGAATATGTGTCTGTAGGCTCTTTCTCCTGGCTCCCCTCCCGGATTAAATCCTTGAAGTTCAGGGAGACATCTAGTGTACTTGGTGAGTCCAGGGGGTCCAGCAAGACCAATGGGTGCCTATGCTGTGGCTTCTGCTGCTGCTGCTGCTCCTCTTCCTTGCTGACTCTGGTCTCTGCATCCTTAAGGAAGGGCATGCAGAATGGTGGTAACACATGGCTGGTCCCTGGGGCATCCCGGCTGGTCCCTGGAGTTCCCCAGCTAGGCCCTGGGGCTTCCTGGCTGGGACCAACGGCTTGGAGGGCAAGAGCTGTGAAAAAAATAGAAGACATTATTACATATGCCAGCAAGTATCCTTCTTGGATTTGGATCAGAGGAGCACTTTACTTCTTTGCAGAGTGTGCATCTTTTGTCAAATGATGTGTACACGTATGGCTGCCTGCCATTTATGGGTGAGGTGAACTACTGGCTGCAGCTTGTGAGGTGTCTAACTGCTCAGCCATGCCTTCGAAAATGTCCAGTCCCAGCCTTTCAATGAGTCACTGCTCCTTGGACATGATTGGACATGGGGCCCCTCCTCAGGTCATTCATTGATACTTTGCTCGAGACGCCACCTTTGCCTTGAGCTGGGCATTGATATTGCTGTATCAATGTACGACCTGCTCCCCACTTCTTGCCACTTCGCTAGGATGGCTAATGGTCTGGGCAATGTTGCACCATATTTGGCCCTTGACTGCCTTTAAGGTCTTTGCTGCTCAGTTGCCAAACAATATCTGATAATTTTGCAGGACCCCTGCGATGACCAGCTCATTCGCCTCCACAATAAACCTACTGGCCCTGAGACACTGCCGTAGTTCTGTCCTGCTACCCGAAGGGGTGCCACTTCCTCTTTCAGAGAGGTGTCCTCCCTTTTGTCCCTTTCCTCACTCTCCATACCTCTCTCCTCTCCCCTTCCTTTCTCCCCCATGACCCTCACCTACAAACTCCCTTCCCCTCTGCCTTCTGTCTATTCCTATGTTTCCCTTCTCCTCCCTCCAAACTGGCATGCCTAGCTCCTTTCCCCATCCCTTCCCTCCTGCCTCTCTTTACTCCTGCCCTGTCCCTACTCCCTCTCCTCCTTCCCCTGCCACTCCTGCCCTCATCCTCCCACTCCCTCTCTTGCCTCCTCCCCTGCCTATCCTCACGCCTCCTCTCTCCCCATGGCTGTCAGGATCCATCCTCTCCTTAGCTCACACACAAACACACACGCACACACACACACATCTCCTCAGCACACAGACACAGACACACACCTCCTGAGCACCCAAACACACACCTCCTCTATGCACAGACACACATGCACACACCTCCATTCCTCCTCATCACCTCCATTCCTCCTCTCCACCTAAACTCCTCACCATCTCCATATAAAAAAAACAGACAAACTGGACTAATAAACAAATACTTTCACTCCAACAAAGATAACAAAAGATAAAGGGAAAGGAAAACAGATGAGAAATAAGCTATAGGACACCTTACTCAGAACTCGCTAAATACCTCCAACCAACTACCAACTATCATCAACTCACCTATTCTCCTCTCCTCTCTCCAAATGCTTGACACACCCTCAAAGAAGCATGTGCAGGAAGTCTGTATTTATACAGGGAAACAATAACGCATGCCGTGATGATGCAACACAGCATGCATTAAAATATCTATGCAATATGGCAAAATATCGCACTTTGCAGTATCACAAATTTTCCCTAACCATGCCCCTTTTTATCACGGGCAGTATTCCTGCGAAATTTATAGCAAATTGATAAGTCTAGGTCTAAGAGAGGAACAAAAACGATACATGGGGAAGGGATTATCACTACAATTGTTTTTTTGGATGGAGACGATCAAAGGTAGAGGAGCTCCAAGGATGGAGTTCCATAGCTTCGTTACTTTAGGGTTGACAGTCCAGGGATGCAGTTATTCAGCTCTATAGATCTCCTTTGATAAGGAAGAGAAAAAGCAGGAATAATGTATTTCCTCTCTATTGATCAGTTTGGGGGAAAAAAGGAACAGGGTCTTGCAAACCCTTCATCAGGCTGGTCCCATGTACAGTTCAGTGTGTAATCTGGGTAAATCCCTTGGATCAGAGTTTTCTAATCAATAAATCATTAGGGATGTGCATTCGTTTTCAACAAATGTGAAATCCGCAACAAATAGGTCCCTATTCGTGAGATTTGGGGGTCTGTGAAATGCATGGTGATCCCCCACGAATGAAACATATCATATTAGTTTCATTCATTTGGTTCACAGTGCTTTCTTAGCAGCCTTTTGAAATAGGAGAAGGTCATGTGGGAGTATCCATAGCAACAACCAGCCCTTTCCTGTGAGTCAAAAGTGACCTCACAGCCCTGTCATAGAGTGGGTCAGACAGGTTGGCAAGGAGACCAGAATGCCAATGTATCAGAGCAAATCATTTTTCTAATTCAGCCAATCGCTGCTCTCAGTGCTCTGTGATGCTGTTCCTGCTGTATTTCTACCTTATGACACTGCACAACCCACATTAAACATTTCTTTTTTATCCTTTAAACCAATAAAAAATGCCAAATAACTCAGGCCAGAATTTATCAAAATGCGGTACTTACCGCATGCGATAGCAAAAGGGGCATGTTGTATGCTAATAACAATACCATTTCAGATTCTGCAGCCAGTGCCAGACCTGTTGTATTCAACCACTGGGGGACCATTTTTGTGAGAGAGAGAGAGAGAGAGAGAGAGAGAGAGAGAGAGAGAGAGAGAGAGAGACTAGCCATAATATCATGGCTCATAGGCAGGTATTTGTATCCCTAGGGTAGGCCCACCTAGTAACTCGAGGTGGGGATTAGATAAGTATGTAGGGGGTTAGGGGCCACTTTGACATGCTATGTGACACCTACGAACAGAACAGTGGTCTCTTGTGAAGATTTGCTGGCCTTCGGAGTGAGGAAACTCACTCCAAGATGAGATTTGGGCAAGGTTCTCTCATCCTAGCTTGATGGACTCTCTACCTGGGTAACATCAAGCTAGGTTGATAAGCCTTACAGAACAAATGGCAATGAAACATCACAGCCTAACACATTTGAAAGAGGTGTAGTTAAAATATGCATTATAGCTCTTCCCACCCTCAACTCCTCCTATTTTTCAAATTTGCATCGCACCATATGATATGGTGCGATCGCATGCGACAACGCCTTACCGCATTTTGAAAAATGACCCCCTCAGTCACCAATATTAATTCAAAATAAGACTCACCTTTCACAACAAAACATTTGTTAGAGAGGAAAGTGTTGTTTCATAAAATTTATTCAAGGAACCATCCAGGTTTTCCTCATTTTTTAATCATGAACACCACCGTCCACCCTATATAGAATTTATTAAGAAAATAAGTAAATATTTAATGTGGGTTATGCAGTGTCATTAGTTTGTTACCCCCATTTCGTGGATTTTTTGCTGTTACGTATTTCTACCTTAAGCAAGCATAGCATGCAGTGCACTTTCTTCTTGGCTTCTGTCTGAGAAGGTTGTTGCTCTTTGGGCTCTCTCCGAGTGTCTCAAATCTCTATTCAATTGATATTGCTACTTTGCTAGTTTGCTACAATTAATTTTCCATTGCTGAAAAAGATATTTGTTCTTTTTTGCTGCTGTGCCTGCCAAGCAGCCAGGCTTTTTTTGACTGCACTTTTTTTTTTTTTATTGAACTCAGACTGTCTCTCTGTCTCTCTCACTGAGATAAGCTGCCAGCAGTGGCATTTTGCTGCTGATCTTATCCCCTTGGGGTAGGTGGAGGCAGGGTTTGGGTGGTGTGGGTGGGAGATTGTGTGAGAGTTCCAGTGGCTGTCTGGGAGTTGGTATTTTCAAACAACAAGCAGCATTAATGGTGGGGGTGGAAGGGAAATAGAACCAAGAGTTAAGAGAAAAAGATAAGTATGAGAGAAAAAAATGTGTGAAGCTTGCTGGGCAGACTAGATGGGCCATTTGGTCTTCTTCTGCCGTCATTTCTATGTTTCTATGTTTCTAAGCATCACTGTAGGAATTGGGCTTGCTCAGCTTTCCAGTGTTTTATCTGCAGTTTCACACAGAGCAGATAGTGTGAGAGTTTTAGTGGCTGTCCGGGAGTTGCTTTTTCAAACAACAAGCAGCATCACTGTAAGAATTGGACTTGCTCAGGCTTCCAGTGTTATATCTGCAGTTTCACACAGAGCAGATAGTGTGAGAGTTTTAGTGGCTGTCTGGGAGTTGCTTTTTCAAACAAGAAGCAGCATCACTGTAGGAATTGGGCTTGTTCAGGCTTCAAGTGTTTTCTCTCAGTTGTAGTGTACAGGAAGACACTGCATTGTGTGTCTGGGTGTGTGTGTGTACTTTTGCACACTCACAAATATTGGTACATCGGTATTCTTTTAATCCAAATCCCCAATAGGCATCTGGAGTTTTAATTTTTGTGTGTGCACATAGAGCAGTCTCAGTTGTAGTATACAGCAAGGCACTGCACTATGTGTCTGTGTGTGTGTGTAGTTTTCCACACTCACATATATTGGTACAGCATTGTTCAGTCACCAATAAAGAAATAATCCTTTTAATTTAAATCCCTATTAGGAAGTGATGTCAGGGAAAGGTAGACGTAGTCGAGTGATTGGAACTGGCAGAGGAGGCACTTCAAAAGACAGTGCCAGTCCCCCATTAAAGTTAAAAAGGGAGATGTTTTTTCTCTGACACCCTTTCTGCTTGCTATGTTCCCCCTTCATTGTGCTGTAGGATGTTGATGCCACTTGTCTTGCCACTTTGCCTCTCGTGCTGCCTTTGAGGGTTCATGCAACTGTTATTGGTGCTCCCTTTTGAAGCTGTGTGTGGTTTTGACACTCTCACTGCTGCTTTGCCCCTCTGTCAAAGCATTCTTGCCACTCCTGGTACCCCTTTACCGTGCCTTAGGCTATTCATGCCACTTTGGTGCCACTTTGCCACAGTCTAAGTACCTTGGAGCTATTTTCTCATTCTGATGATTGCCCCCTAGAAGTTTCATCTGAATTGATAATAAAACCCCAATTCTGCAGCCAAAAATAGGCTGCAAATACTTCCTCCATTGACTTTAATGCAAACGAAAACAAATGAAACTAATAAACAAATTAGGTTTTTTTCCTATGAAAATAATGAAACAAATTGGGGTCCCCATGAAATGACCTACAAAATGAAACAATGTTTTTCCTTTTGCACATCCCTATAAATCATAACAATTACTGACCGATTTCCAACCTACCTTTCTTGGCGAAAATCTTAGAGAAAATTGTAAATACGCAACTCACGGATCACCTAGAAAAACATACATTTCTTTCACTCTCACAATTTGGCTTTTGTAAGCATCTCAGCACCGAAACCCTACTCACCTCTCTCACAAACTCCCTCCTCACTGGGCTAGACAAAGGTCATTCTTATTTATTGGCTATGCTTGACATATCGGCTGCATTCGACACCATAAGCCATAATATACTCATCAAGCGGCTTAAGGAAATAGGCATAACATACACCCCACTCCGTTGGTTCGAATCTTACCTTCAAGGTAGATAATACAAAGTCAATTTCGGAAACAAAGAATCCCAATTATATAATATAAGCCACGGAGTGCCACAAGGTTCCACCCTCTCATCCACACATTTTAATATATACATCCTCCCCCTCTGTCACCTCCTTTCCGAACTTGGCCTCATGTACTTCATATATTGTTCAATGTAAACTGCCCTACGAGGCGTCAGTTTTATTTCCTTGTAAACCGGTGTGATATGTATATTATACAGGAACATCGGTATATAAAAACTAAAAATAAATAAACAAATAAATAAATAAATAAATAAATATACACTGATGATGTTCAAATCATCATCCCTATCACTGACTCCCTAAACACTGCTTTCAAAACATGGGACACAGCCCTTGCAACTATTAGCACACTTCTTATGAGCATTAATCTGGCCATCAGCCCTGACAAAACAGAAATCATGATCATCTCCCCACAGAAAGGCAATACTACTGATGCATCTGTCCATACGCAATTCCCCTCAGTTGCCATTACATAAAATGTAAAAAACCTTGGAATCACAATAGACAACCATCTTAACTTTAAGAAACATATTAATAATACAATAAAAGATGGTTACTTTAAATTACATACACTAAAAAAACTTAAGCCACTGCTATATCAATGTGATTTCCGTACCGTCCTACAATCCCTCATATTTTCAAAAGTTGACTACTGTAACTCCCTCCTTATTGGCCTACCCAAATCCACCATCTTACGATTGCAAATGCTGCAAAATGCAGCAGCCCATATACTCACCAATACACATAGATATGAACACATCACTCCCATCCTCAAAGACTTGCACTGGTTCCCCATTGCTCAACGTATAATGTACAAAACACTATCTTTAATACATAAAACCCAGACACCGAAAACATGATCTGGCTCAATAATACCCTACACTTCCGCGAATACACCATTCCATCCAGAACGCAACATGCTGCCAAACTACACACACCCTCTCATAAAGCCTCACTACTCGACGCAACTAGAAAGCATGCCATGTCCATAGCCGGGCCTTCACATTGGAACAACATGCCCCCTGATCTCTGTCAAGAAACATGCCCAAAAAAATTCAAGCAAAAACTCAAAACATGGCTTTTCTTACAAATTTCACATACGTTCTTCTCATGAAATTATTCTCAATTGCTTTTCTTACAAGCTTTTATTTAAGTCCCTCTCAATAAGTTCTTCTCATTTGCTTTTCTTTCAAGCTTTTACATAAGTTCTTCTCTATTGCACTTCTGCTTTTTTCTCCCCCTATTTCCCTTCTCCTTTCACTTAGATCATTTACCTGTAATCTAACACTCAGTCTCTCTCTATTCCTCCT
This sequence comes from Rhinatrema bivittatum, assembly GCF_901001135.1. Lineage (NCBI taxonomy): Eukaryota > Metazoa > Chordata > Amphibia > Gymnophiona > Rhinatrematidae > Rhinatrema > Rhinatrema bivittatum. The sequence goes on along the minus strand of NC_042617.1, from coordinate 83,919,525 downwards.
ATGCATTGACACTTCCCTCTCTAGCATGTCCTATGCCATGTCTGCACTCATTCGATAAATCTCGCTCTGAATTGTTATAGCTGCAATCTTTCATTCTTTTTCATATCATTTTACTGGGCTCAGTACTATGCATTTAACATTTTTACTAGGATGTGCAATATGCGCTTTACTCTGCTGCTATTATGTAATACTTGATGTAATACCATTAGATTAGTTTCTTTAGATATGGTCCCATTTGATTTAGTTCCCCTAATGGTAATTAGTCTTCTTTACTTTGTCATTATTCTATGAATTTAAATTCTCCTTAGTGCTATGAAGAAAATGTTTTATTAAGTTACATTTTTCAATTGTAAAGCATTGTCATTACTTTATAAAGTTAAATTATTCAATTGTAAAGCACTGCTGCTACCCGTTAATTTACTTAGCACTGTTGTTAAACATTGTTGATTGTGAACCGATATGATATTACTAAACGAATGTCAGTATATAAAAGCTGCAAATAAATAATAAATAAATAAATAACAGTTGAATTGGTTTATTATTGTTTTCCATACTGGTGTTTCAATTTATTAAATTGAAAACTATTATTCAACAAAAATATCAGTGTTATCTAAGCTAAAGAATATAGCAAAATTTGTTAAACTGATGCAGAATAAAAAAGTGTAGCAATATTGTTAAGTGTTGCAGAAAACTGCCATGAAATAAGTAAAGCCAAGGATTGTACTATGCTTTACTGAGAAAAACAAGTGTATTTCATTGCTAAGTAGCCAAACTAAATTTTAAACTGATAGCTCTTGTAATAAGATAATGTTACAAATAGCCTATGTCTTTGCTGAACTAAACAAATATTACCAATTTTATAGTTGTATATTTATCAAAGCACAATTCTTGAATTAGATGAGGATGGTATAGCAAATAAGACATTTAACCTTTTGTCATGATCCTCTGAGACATATGAAACTAGTGAACCTGATAATTACTGTAGGTTTCTTGATGGAAGCTATGTATTTAGAGTGAAGCCACTGGAAAGGGGAGTAAAAGCTTGAGGCAACAGCTATTCTCTTAAGGCTTTCAGTGCACGTTGTTATAAATAGAGCCATTCAAAGGCTTCAGTCTGTAAATCTATATATGCCTTTTACACTTGAGATCTTCAGAACTCATTTTGCATTTCTTCATAATGCAGTATTTTCATGGGATTCATACTCCTTAAAACTTACATTCTCCATTCCTATGTATAATTTCTTCAACCGTTTGTGCTCATTTTGAAACAGTGTATAGAAAACAGGCAAATATTATTGATCTTCAGGTAAACAATAGTTCTGCACACTTAAAGGTAAATTTTAAAAGCCCAATCAGGTAAATTTTAAAAGAAGCATGTGTGCGCCTATAAATGAGCGTATTTGATATGTGAGCAAAGATACAGTTAATTTTATATTGTAAATACAAGTACATACATATCATTTAAAATATCCCTGCTGCATGTATGTGTGCAGCCTTTAGGAGTACAAATGGCCATATTGAGGAGAGAGAAAGAGAAAATGTGTTAGAGAGACAATCTGACACTCTATATATCTTCCACTGTAAGAGGGGCACTTTCAACTCAGGGTAGGTTTGGGGGGCAGTGGTGTTACAAGAGTCTACAGTGGAAGATATATAGGGGCGGATTTTAAAAGCCCTGCTCGCCTAAATCCGCCCAAAACCGGGCGGATTTAGGCGAGCAGGGCCCTGCGCGCCGGTGAGCCTATTTTACATAGGCCTACCGGCGCGCGCAGAGCCCCGGGACTCGCGTAAGTCCCGGGGTTTTCGGAGGGGGGCGTGTCGGGGGCGGGACCGAGCGCAGCGGCGTTTTCGGGGTGTGTCGGCAGCGTTTTGGGGGCGGGTACGGGGGCATGGCTACGGCCCGGGGCGGTCCGGGGGCGTGGCCGCGCCCTCCGTACCCGTCCCCAGGTTGCGGCCCGGCGCGCAAGAGGCCCGCTGGCGCACGGGGATTTACGCCTCCCAGAGGGAGGCGTAAATTCCCCGACAAAGGTAAGGGGGGGGCTTAGACAGGGCCGGGTGGGTGGGTTAGGTAGGGGAAGGGAGGGGAAGGTGAGGGGAGGGCAAAAGGAAGTTCCCTCCGAGGCCGCTCCGATTTCGCAGCGGCCTCGGAGGGAACGGGGGTAGGCTGCGCGGCTCGGCACGCGCCGGCTATACAAAATCTATAGCCTTGCGCGCGCGATCCAGGTTTTTACCAGATACGCGCGGCTCCGCGCGTATCTACTAAAATCCAGCGTACTTTTGTTTGCGCCTGGAGCGCCAACAAAAGTAGGCCTATTCGCGGAGTATGAAAATCTACCCCATAGAGTGTCAGATTGTCTCTCTCTCCCTCTCTCTCTCTCTCTCTCCCCCTCTCCCTCCCTCCTTCTCCCCCGGGCATTCTTGTATTTAAACTTGAAAAATAGCATGTAAATACTGCTGTGAACTTTACTTCTGCTATGGATGATGTGCAAGTAGTAAAACAAAAAAATATAGGCAGATCAGCAGAGGGAAGAAAGGCTTTTAAACTAGGGGGATCGGGGCCTATGGCGTCAGCATGCGTGTCTTTAAAAAAACCCATTTATGTGGTAGAAGCAGCATTTGCGCATGCAGGTATGCATCCACTTAAAATTGTGCTCACTGTGGTCCGAATTTTAAATCACCTACGCGCGTAGGTGGCCTTACGCGCGTTGGGCCAATTTTCAAAGGGCCGGCCATGTGCGTAAACCCCTGGGATGCGTTTGAATCCCAGGGTTTGTGAAAGGGGTGGTCTGGGGGTGGGGCGGGGCGGGGCGGGGCTAGAAGCGCCCGGCACAGCAGCCATTTGCCGCTGTGCCAAGGGATTGCGTGCCAGCAGGGTGCCGGAGCGCGCAACTTGCGCCTGCTTCAAGCAGGTGCAAAAGGTAGGTTAAACATTTTGAGGGGGGTTTAGGATAGGGTTAGCAGGAGGGCAGGATAGGGGAAGGGAGGGCAGGCAAGGGGTTTGGGAAGTTCCCTCCCAATCCACTCCTTAACTGAGGTGGACTGGGAGGGAACTGGGGAAGGCCCCCGATGCGTCACCACGCGTAACTGTGAAAATCCTCCCTCCCTCCTTGTGCGCGCCGACCGACATTTTATAACATGCACGCGCCAGCATGGAAGTCCTAAAAAGAGACATTTCCAATAAAAGACAAGGGAGAGATAGTTAGTTATATGATGGTAGTTAAAAGGTGATATTATATGATAGGACTGTTTTTATAGCTTGTTTTCCAGGACTATGAGAATTGTAAACTGAAATGAACTAATTGAAAAATGATTACAATTCCTTCATATTCTGTTCCCTAAGTTATATGATATCAAATGTTTTTCTCTAAATTTTAAATGAGTGAACTGACATTCACCTACTCTTTTTTTTAATCAACTACCATCACATTGTCCCCCCCCCCCCCCATTCATTTCTTCATGTCAGGAACAAAGAAAGCATATCATGTTAATGTTATTGTCAGGCAGGGTTAGGACAGGATATAAAAATATAAAGGCAATGGAGCAAACTTAGCCCTAGATTCATGAAACTGCTATAAATATAGCAGAAATAGCACCTGCAATAAAAAATGGGGTGTGTTTAGGATAATGAGTGGCCTACTGCATCACAAAGCACAAAAACCACACGGCGTTGCAACATCGCACACCGCAATGCGTCATCTAGGCTAGCATTAAATAGTGCGTGCTGCGTTAATTTTTCCCTGTATATATACTAGCCTCCTGCACATGCCTCTTTGAGGGTGTGTCAGGCATTGGAGTGAGAGGACAGGAGGTTAGAGTTAGTAGAGGGGTTTAGAGGAGTTAATTGCAATTACTAAGTAAGTTGTCTTGTTTTCTGTTGTCATATGTTTCCCTTAACTTTTGTCTTTTGTCTTATTTGTTGGAGTGAAAGTTTTGTTAGTTAGTCCAGTTTGTCTATCTGTCATTTTGTGTGGAGGAGTGGTGGTGGTGGTGGTGGAGGAGTGGTGGTGGAGGAGGAGGCGTGTGTGGGTGTGTGTGCAGTTGGCATGTGTGTGTGTGCAGGAGGTGCATGTGGAGGAGTGCGGAGGCTTGACACTTGGGGAAAGCATGTGTTTGGGGGGCCTACCCCTGTGTCAACTCTCAGGTGGGAACTGCTACATGGCGTGGAGTCATGGGATGCTGGGGAAGGCACATGTAGAGGCTCCAGCATTCATTGCAGAATTTGGATCAGGATGCTGGTGAGGTTATTGACAGAAGTAGCAACTGTGGTGAGAGCTTGTATATGGGCTGCCATCTTGTCATGCAGGGCCTGGGTCTACCCATTGACAGCCCTCCTTAGGTGCACTAGCTCTGCCCGTATATGGTGGAGGTGGACACCATGGCTCCTTTCTAGCCGGGCCAGCTGCTCGTGCATTAAGGACTGTGTCTGTAGTGGTACTGGTGATGGTGTTGGGATCAATGGTGCTGTGCTTGTCATTGTCTGAGCTGAGATTTGGGCCTCCAAAAGTGGCATGAGTGGACTGGTAGGCTGCTCTGGCTCACAGTGCCTGCTGCCTCAGGCTGGCGATATGGTGTGCTGGAGTGAGGTTGTACTGGCTCAACTATGTCCCACTGCAGGTTGGGTTCCTCCATGACTGTAAAAATGTTTAAGATCACATCCAGTGGACTTGCTGCACCAAGGACTTCCAGGATCTGGCTGTGCTAAGGAGACTACTGTTGCTGCTTCTCCTCTTCGCTGAACTGTGTCTGTGCATCCTAAACAAGGGAGCATGGAAAAGTGCTGCAGCACAACTGGCTCCTGGCTCTTCACTGATGGTCTTTGGGGCCTCACTGCTGGTCCCTGGGGCTTAATGGCCGGGATCAGTAGAGTCCTTGGTGAGAGTTATGAAAACAAAGAAAAAGACACAAGTATCAAAGCCAAGAAGTTCACACATGCACCATTTGGCAAGAGATGTGCACTTTGCATCTCAATTAATGTGAGCATCTTATGCCAAATGATGTGCAAAGCTGTAGCAGCCTTGCCATTTTCAGGAGAGGTGAACTTATAGGCTCCAGCTCGCATGCTGTCTAGCCCCCTCAGCCATGCCCTTGAACACATCCAGTCCCAGCCATTGGATGAAGCGCTCCTCCATAGGCGTGAATACAGTTGGACAAGGGGCTCCTCTGCCGGTCTGTGGTATGTATTTGTTGCAGTTAGTGACCTTTGCTTTCAATTGTGCCTTTATGTCTCAGTACCTGTGTGCCACCTGCTCCCCTTTATATTTCACACCGCTGTGCCGGGAGATAGCCTGGGCATTGGTGTGCTAGATCTGGCCCTTGGATGCCCTCAAGGTCTTGGCCACATGGTTGCAGAACAGCATGGCACAATGTTTCAAGACCTCTGCAATGGTCATCTCATTGTCCTTTTAGCTGAACTTCAATGCACTCAGATGAATGTGCCCTGCTGCCTGGTTGCCAGAACAAGGTGCTACTTCTGCTCCCGGAGTTGTGTCCTACCTTTCTTCAATCTTGCTCCCACTTCCCTTTCCCCTCCTGCACTTGCCCTACCAACTCCCTTCACCTCTGCCCTCTTTGTCTATCCCTAGCCTGTCATTTTCCTCCAACTGGATTCACCTGCCTGTCTCTGTCTCCCTCCCACCTCCACCTACCCATTCCCACCACCCTATCTCTACTCCTTTCCCTTCCCTACTTCTACTCCTACTCCTTACCTAGCACTCCTGCTCTCATCTGCTCTCTTACTCTCCTCTGTCCTCACCTCCTCTCCTCATGCCTCTCCTCTCCTCTCTCCCTGCTTCCCATGCTCAAGCTTCTCTCACTTGTCTTCACCATCACCACTCCTCCCCACCACCACATCACGCCTCCATACCACCAACTCTCCTCCTCACTCCTCCACACCACTACACTCCTCCTCATCATCACCAATCCTCTTCATCACCAAAACCACTCTTCCTCACACCTCCACACTATCACCATCACCACTCCTCTGCACTCCTCCCACTCCTCTCACCATTGCTCCTCCTCACTCCTCCACACCACCACCACTATCACCATTCCTCCATACCACCTTCACTGCTCCTCACCACTACCACCACCTCCTCACTCCTCCACACTACCACCGTCACTACTCCTCCTAACTGCTCCACACAAAATGATAGACAAACATGACAAACTAACAAAAACTTTCACAAATAATTAAAGACAAGGGACAAAGGTAAAGGAAACAGATGAGAACAGGAAATAACAGGACGACACTCTCAGATATCACTGATCTCATATGCCAAACAACTACCTAAACCACCAACTCACCTCCTTTCCCCTAACCAATGCCTAGACACAGAAACAATGAGGCAGCTACAGGAAGCTGGTATATATAAAATGTAAAAATGACGCACTACACATAAATCAATGTGTGCCATGTAAAATGATGTGTAACACACTGATGCAACGTGCAACATGATAATGTAACATGCTTCATAAAAATTGCCTATACAGTGTGGAACACAGTAAATCTGCCTAAACATGCCTTTTGTTTTATCACAGGCACTGTGTCTACTGTATTTATAGCAGTTTGATGAATCTAGCTATTAGTGAGTTAAACTCTTTTGATAATAGATTTTGGAGTGTTTGATATTAGGATGATCTTTCCAACTGTATCAATAGCAATAAGTTTAGTCAGAAAAATGTTCCATACTGGTTTGAAGAATATAGTGAATTGACACTACATCCCATGACTGGTTTCAGAACTGCCTTTGAGCAGAATAAATTCATAAGCTATGACTTGTCAGTCTTATAGTTTATGCTTTCTTGGAAGCAATTATACCCTTTACCTGAGTGGCAGTTTCTATCAATTCCTTGTCAGGATTAGTGAATGCCTTTTTGACTTAAGACTGCCATACTTTTTGTTTTCCACAGACAGATTTATTTGTGATTTTTTTTCCTTATGTTGCATTCTTAGCTACACTTCCTCAAATTACAGTATATCATCATTCCAGAAAGAAGTCTGGCCAAAACACATGAACAAGTGATTGTTTCCTTCTTTCCTGTGTGAATATAAGAACATAAGGGATGGCATGCTGGGTCTGACCAAACTCCATTCAAGCCCAGCATTCTGCCTATGACTATGGCCCTTCTAGGTTGCAAGTATACAGCAAGTACCCAACAGATTTTTCTGCTCCCTGGAATAGCAATAACTTTCTTAGTCTACTTCACTAATAATGTTTTATGGACCACATCCTCTGTCAAAAGATTCCGGTTTGATTGCACACTGAGTAAAAGGTATGTTCTATAATAAGTTTTAAATCTGCTCATTGTTAGTCTCACGGAATATCTTCTTGTTTTAGTAGTATTTGAAAGGGTAACAGTCCTTTATTTTCCTAACTACCACACTCATGATTTTATAAACATCTATCACGTTCCTTCTCAGCCATCTCTGTTCCAAGTTGAAGGGACCTAATCTGTGTAGACACTCATCATAAGGGAGCCATTCCATCCCCTTTTTGTCACCTTCCTCTGCACCTTTTCTTGATCCTCTATCTTTTCTTGAGATGGGGTGAGTAGACTTGCACATAGTTCTAAAGATATGGTCAAACAAAGGATTGATATAGAGGCTTTAAGATATTCCATTTTATTTTCCATTCTTTTTTGGATCATTTCTAACATTCTATTTGCCTTTTTGACTGCTGCTTCACAGTGAGCTGAGGATTTCAAAATATTGTCCGAAAGAACTTCAAAGTCCTTTTCCTGGCTGTTGAATTCTAATACAGAACCCTGTGTTGTGTAGCTGTAGTTGGGATTACTTTTCTTTATGTGTATCACTTTGCACTTTTCCACATTAAATTTAATCTGATGGAGAGAACCCTATTGAGGAGATTCTGAGACCAGTGCAGAGACTTGGGAGACCGGTGGACTGATTTTGATGTTTGAATCACCTGAGTAACCCTGTCCCACAGCATGTGACATCATCTACTGCTATTTAAAAAGCTACCCTAGTGGCGTGGGAAAGAGGAATCCCTATTGAGGAGATTCTGAGACTGGTGCTGGGGTTTGCCTGGTGGGCTTATTTTGATGCTTGATTCACCTAACTCTGTACATATTCAAACAGCTCCTCCTTTACTTCAATTTAAATAGTTGGCCTAACGGCGCACTGCCAAAGCTGTAACAAAGGGGCACACTCCTTCTTAAATTTTTGAAGCAATATTCTCTTTGGTTGATGGGGAAGAAAAACAAAGTAACATTTGTAGCTTCCTATCCAGTAGCAACTATGATTCAAGGACCTATGGATATGCATCTTCAGAGATCAGCGGGACAACTATATGAAAGTGCCAAGTTGGACACGTCTCAGTGCTCTTGAGCATGACAGAGACCTGGTCAAATCCAGTCCCATTCTCAAGCAGCAGGTTTGTTATGTGAGCTGTTGATATCACAAGCTGAAGCTACTATACAATCTGATGGAGACACTTCCATAGTTGGTAAGATCCATATTGGGGAACCCCTGGCTGGTATATCCACAGATGGCTCTCCTGATAGTATAGAAGACCCTATTAATGTTTCCTTGTCTGTACAATGTCTTGGTGATATTAAGGAATCTTCTGATAACACCATTGTTGATATGTGGAGGTTAATCTCCAAAATGAACAAAACTTTAACTCAATCTCTGAATCAGCTTGCTAACTGTTCCTCTGAGACCCAGGTTAAAATGAATGAATATGAAGGGATAACATCATCTTTGGAGTCCACTGTTGCTACTGTGGTATTTCACATTTTCTCATTAAATACCTTTTATATTAAAGAAAGTTTGTTTTTAAATACAGTATTCAACAAGTGGGTTAGAAAACTCGTGTTTATTGAATTTTTCTGTTTCAAGTGTATTATCCCCACAGGAATTTTTTAAATTGTATACATATGAGGTTTTGAGTATTTCATCTGATAGGGAGATAGTTTATCTAAAATTCATTATGTATCTAAATATAGGAGTGATCAAGAAGGTTATGAAGGAGATAGTGACATCTTAGTGGAGGAGTAAGCTAGTGGTTAGAGAAGTCGGCTATGCCCCAGGAAACCAGCGTTCAAATTCTGCCGTTGTTCCTTGTGACCTTAGGCAAGTCACTTTACCCTCTATTGCCTCAGGTAGAAAATTAGATTGTAAGCCCTGTGGGGATAGGGAAATACCTACAATGCCTGAATGTAATCTCCTTTGATGTACACTGTAGAGTACCAAAAAGCGGAATATAAAAATCTAAATAAATAATAACCCCAATTTGACAGAATCGTCAATAAATATCTCAGTAAGGGCAACTTTGTTAGTGTCCTTTTTGGTAGATAAAAACTTAATTTTCCAGAAACATTTAAAAAATACATTTTTTTTGTGGGCAAAAACATCTGTTTTTCCTGATATTTCCAAAGTGACTCAGACTAGGAAGAAGCAGTTTCTCCAGCTGAGTTCTAGAGTGTAAGCAATAAGTGCCACATTCTTCTTAAAATTTCCATGTAAATGCTTGATTTCTTTTCATAAGAATATGTTTGTCTTATTGGATCTGTCATATTTAGGAGGAATGCCATTTATAGCTGATAAGACATAGGTTAAGAAAGGGTTTCCGTTCATTCAGTGGATAGGCTGGCATGCTAAAGTGTACTATCGCCATTTGTATTGTTTTTTCTTATTTCTTTTTTTCCGTAAATGCTCCCTCCATAATATGGATGTGGTCTTTTTTGTGAAATGAGTTCTTATTTTCCTAGTAATTTTCTTTAAATTATCTTAGTGGTATTCATGATTTTTGTTAATTGTTTAAATGTAAAAGCTTAAACTTAAATAAAAATAATAAAAATGTAATCTGTCATTTAAATGCCCAGCCTCAAAGTCTCAGAAGGTTCTTCTGCAGTTCCTCACAACCCACTGCTGTGGTAACAAACAGGGGTAGATTTTTAAAAAGTGCGCCTTCGCGTACTTTTGTTGGCACACCAGGCGCAAACAAAAGTACGCTGGATTTTATAAGATACGCGCATAGCCGCGCGTATCCTCTAAAATCATGGATCGGCGCGTGCAAGGCTGCCAATTTTGGGCAGCCGGCGCGCGCCGAGCCGCGCAGCCTGCCTCCGTTCCCTCCGAGGCCGCTCCGAAATCGGAGCGGCCTTTGGAGGGAACTCTCTTTCGCCCTCCCCTCACCTTCCCCTCCCTTCCTCTACCTAACCCACCCCCCCGGCCCTATCTAAACCCCCCCTACCTTTATCCATGGATTTACGCCTCCCGGAGGGAGACGTAAATCCACGCGCGCCAGTGGGCTGCTGGCGCACCGAGACCCAACCCGGGGGCGGTTCCGTAGGGTGCGGCCACGCCCCCGGAATGCCCCAGCCCGAAACCACACCCCCGGGCCCGCCCCCGAAACGCCGCATCTCGCCCTCAAAACGCTGTGTCATTCGGCCACGCCCCCGTCCATAAACCCCGGGACCTACACGCGTCCCGGGGTTCTGTGCGCGCCAGCGGCCTATGGAAAATAGGCGCGCCGGCGCGCAAGGCCCTGCTCGCATAAATCCGGGCGGATTTACGTGAGCAGGGCTTTTAAAATCCGCCTGATAATGTTTCAGGCGAGTATATTCCCAACATACTCCTCTGAAAAGACTGAGGCAAATAATTCATCAGTTTTTCTGCTATTTTCTTGTCCTCCCTGAGCATTCCATTTACCCCTTAGTTATCAGGCAGCCCAAATAACTTCCTCACAGTCTTTTTGCTTCAAATGTACTTGAAAAAGTTTTATTATTGATTTTTGTCATAATGGTAAGCTTCTTCTCAAATTCAATCTTGGCCTGTCTTATTACCCTTTTACATCTACCTTGCCAGTGCTTATGCTCTTGTCTATTTTCAACACTGGGGTTTGCTTTCCATTTTATGAATGATGCCCTTTTAGTTTTAACTGAATCTTTTACCCTAGAATTAAACCATACTGGTAGACATTTGGTCTTCTTTGACCTTTTTGTAATGCATGGATTACATTTTATCTGAGTTTCTAAAATGATATTTAACCTCACTCCAGTGTGCGTATCCTGCATGGGTGGGGCCATAAAATAATTTATTTCTCTTTGGGGCTGTATCCACTCACCAGCTAGTTCTTTCACAATCTCTCTTAATTCCAGGCATGGATACTTTATAGGTGGGGGGAAAGATTTACTTTCAGGGCCCAATGTGAGAAAGGTGTCCTTTATACTCATTTCCATTTCTTTTGTGTTCTCTTGGGAGAGGGTACTTATCTTCTTGGTGTGTGCAGTAATGGACGGATTTTAAAAAGCCTGCACGCGTAAAATCTGAGGTTTATGTGCTTGGCCAGGCCTTACATACGCCACGTGAATTTTCAAAGAGGCCTGGACACGCACGTAAACCCCGGTACTCGCACAAGTGCTGACCCTCTTCAAAGGGGTGGACCGGGGGACAGGGTCTGAGTGGGGAGGAGCGGGATGGGGTGTGGACCGGGACAGCACCATTAAACACTTCCACAAAGACTCACGTGCCAGCTGCTGGCCAGTGCGCCCAACTGACTTCAACACAGGATCTGAAGTAAGTTATAAAACAGAAAAAAAAAAAAAAAGAAAGATAGGTAGAATTTAGGGGGTGGGGAGGAGAGGGGAAGAGGGAGGGAGTTTAGGTATGGGGGTAGGAAAGTTCCCTCCCAGTCCACTCCTTAATTGGACTAGGAGGGAACTGAAACATGCATCAGTAGAATGGGGTCTTCTTTTTCACTCAACGCACAATTAAGCTCTGGAATTTGTTTCCAGAGGATATGGTTAGTGCAGTTAGTGTAGCTGGGTTCAAAAAAGGTTTGGATAAGTTCTTGAAGGAGAATTCCATTATCTGCTATTAATTAAGTTTACTTAGGGAATAGCCACTGCTATTAATTGCATCAGTAGTATGAGATCTTAGTGTTTGGGTAATTGCCAGGTTCTTGTGGCCTGGTTTGGCCTCTGTTGGAAACAGGATGCTGGGCTTGATGGACACTTGATCTGACCCAGCATGGCAATTTCTTATGTTCTTATGGGGAAGGTCTGAATGTGTCACCACGTGGAGTTTGCATAAATTCTCCCCCCCCTTGCATGCGCCGCCCACACATACATGCGCGGATTATAAAATCCGGTGAGCATGTGCGCGTGGCAATTGGATTTTATAACATGTGCCTGCCGGCACGCAAATGTTATAAAATCGGCGCATCTATGTGTGTGCACCGGGAACCGCACACACATGGACGTGCGCGTGCACCTTATAAATACTCTGGAGTCAATGAGTTATGTCCATAATTAAAGTCTTTACTGTTCAAATAATAGTAATGAATGGCACAATAACTCAAACAGAAGCACTACAGAATTCTCTTGTTTTCTTACAGTCTCATCACAGGTATTTTTAAACAATTTCCATGCCTCTAACAAATATTTAACCTTTCCAACAGCTCCTTTAAGTATTTTTCTAACTAATTTCCTCATGCTGTCATAGTCTTCCTTTTAAAAAAAATATACTACTACAATAGTTTAGTTTAATATCCTCTATTCAGTGATTATTATTTTTTTTTATTTTTTTTATTTAATAGATTTTTATACCGTTATTCGAATAGACATCATAGCGGTTTACATAAAACTGAGGAGAAATACAATAAACAGGGAAGGGGAAAGGGGACAGCGAAGAAGTGAAAAACTCTGAAAAGAGAAGGGAGGAAAAAAGGACACCGCAAAACAAATGAATAGTTGTCCAAAGGACTAATAAGAAGCATTATCTACAAGGTTACAGTAAGCATCAAACAGGATATATGTTATTCAGTTGAATATATTGAGGCAAAATGCAGGAACAAACAAAGTACAGTGTTAGCACTGAGGATAAGGGGTGAGGGCAGTGAGAGGGGAGGGTGGGAAGGGAGGGGGAGGGGGGCAGGGTGCATAATAAATGCGGGGGTGATGCATTTTATATCATATTGTATCAAATTTTTATATCATATTATATTAAATTTGATTGCATTGTGATCTTTATTACATAATGACAGCACACACAGTAACCCTTGCACAAGGTTGTGCATTCCACTGAGGGTAGATCTAAAGTAGTTGTTTCTCTCATTAGTTCTAGGATCAGCTGCACCATGAAGCATTTATGGTATCTAAAAACATAATCTCTCTAATACGCCCCAATTGGATATTGACCCAATCAATTCCCAATTATTATTGTGATGCCAAATTTATATGCTTTTTAAATTTCAGCTAGCATTTTAGATTCTGTTTCTTCATATTGGCCAGGTGGCCAATAGTGTATACTCAGAACTTACTCAGTACTTACTGCTACACTCTTACCTATCTGTGAAGGTATGGCCCTATTTTCCCTCCTTAACCTATGCTGGACCAGGCATCTAGCCAGGCATCTAGCCTGGTCCATCTTAAATCCTAAAGGGAGAGAGAACTCTGTGGAAGAGACCCTGCTGGGACAGGATAAGTATGTGAGCCAATCTAGGATCAGGAGGCCCCATGTTTTCAAGAGTAGGAGCTCCTTACCTTCTTTGGAAGAAGGTATTGTAAAGTACAATGCTAAGAAGGTAGACAATTTAATTTACTGATGTTTGTGTTTGAATGTGATAATAAAGATTAAGTTGTATAAAAATATGCTGGAGTCAGCATGGTTCTTGCTCCAGCCTGTGAAGATTTGCTTGGCTAGCCTACATATGGTGTCAGTTTGGGGTTTTTCTCTATGCAAGGCACAGAGAAAACCCAAGTCTCCAAGAGGAAGACAAGAAAGTGGAAAAGTTTATAAGAACATAAGAAGTTGCCATAGTGGGCCAGACCAAGTGTCCATCAAGCCCAGCATCCTGTTTCCAACAGTGGCCAGTCCAGGCTACAAGTACCTGGCAAGTACTTGTATTGTATTCTGTGTGCCCTAAGAAATTAGATTTGGGACAGAAGAACAATTTTGCTAGAGGTGCAGAGCACAGATGTTTTGAAGCACTCTGGCTCAAAGAAAATGAATTATTTTTCCTTTAATAAAGAGTGGTGTTTGGAGCCTGTAAGGGAAAACAGGTTCAAGTTTGTAGTGAGTAAGGGAATAAGCTCTGCTCACTTGAATCTGACAACTAATTAAGTAAGTGGCTGGAAATGCAGGATTTTTTTCCTTTTTTTTTTTTACCTTTTCAAAGAAGAAAAAAAAAGAGAAAAGAAAGAAATTATATAGAAACAGGGTATGGTCCCTACAGAGACATTTTTTTATGACCATTGGTCGTAGACGGCTGCGACCGCTATTACTCACTTTGTGTCTCACTGCCCTCTCTCCTCTGGGAAGACTCGTGGCTGTGGCTAGTCACTCCCGACACACACAGCTCCGTTCCAGAACTCCCCAGGGCGGCGAGGACGCCGCTGACCGCCATATCTCTCCCGGGCCTTCCTAGACGTGTACGCGTGTTCCATGGCCCTCCTTTAAGGACACCAGGGCGGAAACCTCAGGGACGTCTCCCCTTGATGACATCACTAGCCCTGGACTTTTAAGCAACATCGGGGCCTAGCTCTAACCGACTTGGCAACAAGTTCCCTCCTTGCTGAATCCTGCTTTCTCGCATGGACGTTGGTTCCTGGTTCCTGCTTCTGCTGGCGTGAGAAACTCTCGGGTACCCACTCCTCGGAGGCCCTGCTCCTGTGTCTGGCTATCTGCTCCTTGGAGGGCCCTGCACCTCGGTCGCTGTCTACCTTCTCCCCTGCTCCTTGTGGCTGCTCCAGGAACTGCTCTTCCCGTGAGACTCTATTTCGGTGTACCCCGCTCTGCGGACCATTGCCGTCTGCCTTGTGGAGACTAACGTAGGTGTACTCTGCCCTGTAGGCCACTACCTCACCACTCTGCTTCATGGAGACCTAGCACTGGTGTATCCCGCTCCACAGGCCATTGCCATCGCTTGTGACTAAGCCATGCCCCCCTCTCCTCGAGGCAGCGCTTGTGAACTTGTGGCTGTGCTGCGCTCCCCTGCTCCTTGGGGCAGCACCCTTCTACTTCCCTTTACTGCATTCTGCTCCCCGCTCCTCGGGGTAGCATCTTGCCTATCTCTGAGACTGTATCGAACTCCCCCGCTCCTCGGGGTAGTGTTCCCTCGCACTGCCAGAGACCCCTGGGCTTCCCCATGCCTCGGGTAAGCGTACATCACTCTTTCTGTGCTGACTCTCTCTGTGGCTCCACCCCTGGGGTCTCCCTCGTAAGCACTCCCTCCCTACCCTACCTACATTCCCCACTCCTCGTGGCCTGTTCAGCACTCCACCACTAGGGGGATCTATTCTGGCTAACCACATCCACAACCCGGCCTCCTACTCTCCCTGTACTCGCTGGGCTGTGTCTCTGGTAGCTCAGACCCCGCCTCCTGATGGTGAGGCTCAGTGGGGCTCCTCCCCATGGGCAGTACCACCTCTCATCTCGGGCCAAGGGCCCACTAATCTATGAATCCTAAGCAGCCAGAGTGTGTGTATAGGGTGTTGTGGCATCCAGCAGCAACTTGGCTCTACACTAAGCACAATAATTCAGCTGAATGAAAGCAAGACTGAAAGGAATATGCAAGTATTGATTCAAAGCCTCCTGGAAGGGCAGAGGCAGCTACAAGACAGTGTCCTGAAAGACCAGGCTGCTTCAGTACATGCTTGGAAGGACTGGGAAGCAAAAGCAGTGCTCCTAAATCACTACCTGAGGAAATAAATCTAGCATTGGATCTAGTATAAGTGGAACCAGAGAGCCCACTCCCCAAAGTCCAGGTTGCACAGAGAACTAAATGCCTACAGCTGATGACTGAAATATACAAAATTGCAGCAGAGATGACCCAAATGGAGAGTAAGCTGAGGCAACATACCAGAAAGAACATTAGGCTAATGAAGGAATTGAGAAAAACTACCAGCCTGCCAGAAGTGAAGGCAGGCAAGGGCTCTGGGCTCATAGAAGCTGGGGAAGCACTGTAGCTATTTGAATGACATGATTGGCGCTTGGCCCTACAGAAAGACAAGGCCACAGAGGAAGATTAAAGCAGCAACTGAGCTGAAGCCAAAACAAACACAGAGTGACAAGAGCCCACAGAAGAGAGTGCAATTGAGCAGGAGGAGTGCCAGAGGAATGATCCTGCAGTGACTGAGACTGAGATTAGGGATGTGAATCGTTTTAGGACGATTAAAATTATCGTCCGATAATTTTAATATCGTCTTAAACCGTTATGGAACACAATACAATACAGATTCTAACGATTTATCGTTATAAATCGTTAGAATCGTGAGCCGGCACACTAAAACCCCCTAAAACCCACCCCCGACCCTTTAAATTAAATCCCCCACCCCCCAATAACTTAAATAACCTGCGGGTCCAGCGGCGGTCCGGAACGGCAGCGGTCCGGAACGGGCTCCTGCTCCTGAATCTTGTCGTCTTCAGCCGGCGCCATTTTCCAAAATGGCGCCGAAAAATGGCGGCGGCCATAGACGAAAAAGATTGGACGGCAGGAGGTCCTTCCGGACCCCCGCTGGACTTTTGGCAAGTCTCGTGGGGATCAGGAGGCCCCCCACAAGCTGGCCAAAAGTTCCTGGAGGTCCAGCGGGGGTCAGGGAGCGATTTCCCGCCGCGAATCGTTTTCGTACGGAAAATGGCGCCGGCAGGAGATCGACTGCAGGAGGTCGTTCAGCGAGGGTTCCGGCGCCTCGCTGAATGACCTCCTGCAGTCGATCTCCTGCCGGCGCCATTTTCCGTACGAAAACGATTCGCGGCGGGAAATCGCTCCCTGACCCCCGCTGGACTTCCAGGAACTTTTGGCCAGCTTGTGGGGGGCCTCCTGACCCCCACGAGACTTGCCAAAAGTCCAGCGGGGGTCCAGAAGGACCTCCTGCCGTCCAATCTTTTTCGTCTATGGCCGCCGCCATTTTTCGGCGCCATTTTGGAAAATGGCGCCGGCTGAAGACGACAAGATTCAGGAGCAGGAGCCCGTTCCGGACCGCTGCCGTTCCGGACCGCCGCTGGACCCGCAGGTTATTTAAGTTATTTGGGTGGGGGATTTAATTTAAAGGGTCGGGGGTGGGTTTTAGGGGGTTTTAATGTGCCGGTTTTTCGATTTTTCGATTTTTAACGATTTTTAACGATTTTTCACGATATTTTACCCCCCCCAAACGGCAACAATACGATTCCCTCCCCCTCCCAGCCGAAATCGATCGTTAAGACGATCGAGGACACGATTCACATCCCTAACTGAGATACCATTGGGCCTTCACAGCCTCACCTGGAAGAGGCAATACAAACTTTCCAGAAAAGGGGGGGGGGGGGGTCAGTATAAATTGCCCTGCTGGATGCAGCACCTATTGGCCTATCGAAGGCAGTATGCAGGAGTCAGAGAGGAGTATGGCAGAGATGCCTGAGAGAGATGCTGCAGCATGGCCAGACAGAGGCACTGCAGAAGTGCCAGAGAGAGGTGCTACTGGGATCCCAGAGATGGGTGCTGCAGAGGAGACAGAAGGAGGCACTGGGACAATGGCAACACAGAGAGCCCAGAGGAAGGTGCTATAGAGGTGCCCAAATGTGACCCCTATGGAATGGCCAGAGGGAGGCGCTGCAGGTGGAGATGGCATAGATGAGTCGAAAAATGCCATGGCAACAGCTGAAAAACCAGTGGAAACCTGAAGGACAGCAAGTTTTGCAGCTAGTGTAAAAGAAGTTGCCACAAGAACACTCCAGTAAAGTCCAAGGAGTTTGACCAGGTAAGGAGTAGAACCCAGAGCCAATAATGGATTCAGTTAAAGCACTGGGTAGTGAGCACTGGGCAAATGGCATAGTGGTCTGTAGTAATAGTACTGTCTGGGATAACCCAAATGTGTATGGGGTGGGGGCGGGGGGGGGGGGGGAGCTTAATCCTAGAACACCAACCCTAAGCCTAGCTGCTGGAGACCAGATGAAGGGGAGTGGGGGTTTGAGGCACTTCTCTGGATGGGATCCAGGGGAAGTGAAAATGGTAGGACCAACAGGTCCAAGCTGAGGGGAAGGGTATGTGGAGGAGTGTCCCTATTTGCCCTCCTTAACCTGTGCTGGACCAGGTATCTAGTATCGTCCACCTTAAATCAGACAGGAGAGAGGGCTCAGTGGGTGGGATCCTGCTGGGGTGGGTAAGTGGGTGAGCCCAGTTGGAGGCTCCAAGTCTCCAGGAGTAGGAGCTCCTGACCCTCTCTGGAAGAAGGTGTTGTAAAGTACACGGCTAAGAAGGTAGGCAGTTTACTGATGTTTGTGTCTGAAAGTGATAATGAAGTTTAAGTTGCATGAAGAAAGGCTGGAATCGTCATGGTTCCTGCTCCAGTCTGTGAAGATTTGCTCAGCCATCCTACACCATCACACATGGAATTTCTATCCATAAGAATTCCATAGTGCATTTTGTTTCCTGCAGGATTTTTATTATGCATTACTCTATTCCATCTTTTTTTTTTTATAGTGCCACCTCTTCACCAATTTCATCTGTCCTGTTACATTGATATAATTTATAACCTGCCCTGCTATCACAGTGTCCCATTTCTACCATATCGATGAAATTTCTATAATGCCATAAATTTTAACGCACCAA
The DNA here is from genome assembly GCF_901001135.1 of Rhinatrema bivittatum. Lineage (NCBI taxonomy): Eukaryota > Metazoa > Chordata > Amphibia > Gymnophiona > Rhinatrematidae > Rhinatrema > Rhinatrema bivittatum. The sequence goes on along the minus strand of NC_042617.1, from coordinate 83,900,971 downwards.
TCTTACTATTCAGACTTCTGGCATTTTCATACAGATATTTTAAAGTATGTGTTTTATTTGTACTTTCACTTCTCTTTTTATTCACAACCTGCTTATTAGTAAATGATACAGGTACTTTAGAGTATTTGATATATGTATGCTATTTATCTGCATCTGGATGCCTCACCCTTAACTACAGCCTCTCCACTAGGATATCCTAACTACCCTGTTTTACAAGTGTCTTGGAAAATACCTCCCTTTGAACTATGCATGTTTGAGTGGCTGTCGGCTTTCCCTCATGGTCTAGTTTAAAAGATGCTCTATCTCCACTTTTAAAGGTTAGAAGTTAGTGTTAGCAGCCTGGTCGGCCCCTGTCACATGGTAGGAGCAATGGATGGCCTGCACCATTTTTTAAGATGGCCGGCAGTCCATTGCTCTTACCATGTGACAGAGGTCGGCCAATTGCACCAATAGCCCCTGTCACATGGTAAAGGCAAAGGGCCATCGGCACCATTTTGATTTCCTGCAGCAGATGGCCAAGAGTGGGAGATCGCTCCCGGGACCCCTGCTGGACCACTAAGGAATTTCGGCAAGTTTTCGGAGGGTCGGGAGGGTGGGTTGCAATTAATTAAATTTGAAGGGTTGGGGTGGGTTTTGGGGTTTTGTTTCGGGACAGCCAAAATAAAATCAGCCCAAACCACGGGAAAACGAAATTTCCCGCGGCGGGCCAATAACAAAGGCTGAACCAAAAGGTTCGGCCGAATCACATTTCTAGTTCCTAATAAATCTTAAGCTCTCAGTCATGTACTATGATCACATTCATGCTTTGGAGCTCAGTCGGCCTGGGGTCTTTAGCATGGAATAGGAACATTTCTAAGAATATAACTCTGGAGGTTCTGGATTTCAGTTTCCTACTTGACTAATTTTATACTTTCTATTTTATTGGTACTCACATGTATTACAATAGCAAGCTCCTCTACAGCACTCTCTAAAATCTTATCTAGGTGGCACGTGTGGCACATGTGCCACCAGGCAGAAAAGTGGCACATTTGCACCAGGCAGAAAAGTTACCAAGTGATCCTCATTACCAATAGTTACACAGCTATCTATATTCCAAATGATCAAATTACCAAGTATAATGACAGTCCTAACCCATCTCTCCTGGGCACAAAACTCTGGAGACACATCCTCAGTATGAGAGAATAAAGCATCACTTGGAGGGAAGGTCATAGCTACAGGATTGCTTCCTGCCACACCAAGGTTATGGTCTCCTGCCAGGTGATGAGCACAAGCACTGCTAGTCTGGACTTGAGCCTCTCTCTCAAACTCCATCCCCTCCAGAAGACTACCTTTCTTTTCTTCTTCCCCTCCAGCATATCTTCTCTCTCAACCTTTGTTCCCCTAACATCCCCAGCTCATCCCTTCTCTCACACCCCATCCAACTGTTTTCACAATCCCCAATTTATCCTTTCTCATCCCAAAGGCCTTCTTTTAACTCCCCACTGATCCTCTTAAACTCGTTCCTCTCACTCTATCCCCAGTTTCCTCCTCGCCCATTCCTCTCTTACCTCCTAGCTTCACTTCTCCTCTCCAAAACTTCTCTCACATTCCCACAGCTCCAGCTCCTTTTACATCCCCCAGTTGATCTCCTGTCATTCCCTCCTCTCTTACCCTAAACAGCCAATCCGTCACCGCCTTGTCCAACCCTCAAACCTCTCATCTCTCCCACTGGCCATGGTCCACAACATTTTCCTTTGAGCCCTGGGCCAAAGGTGGATGATAATTGCTGGGGAGAGAGGACAGGCTGATAACAGGGGCAGCAATTTTCTCTTGGGTAGGTTCAATGGTTGGTGAGGTGTGAGGAGCAGTGGCAATCTCCATCAGCCTATGCATATTCAGCCCTCCCCTCTCCTCATGGCTAGTCCGAAGCCTGATGGTGATCTGCAAATGCCAGCAGCATTACTACTAAAAGTCAGCATAGAGCCTGTGAGCTAATGCAAACACAGGCTCATAGGCTTTAATCCTTCCTTGTGCATGGCTAGCTTCCTGTTAACACAGATACTCATTCACAGCCTGTGAGCATGTGCTTGCTTATAGGTACCGTGATGACTTCTACTACTAATGCTGCTGGCTGAAGAATGCTGCCATTTGAGGCACTTGTAACTGCAGTGGAAGGTTTTGTGACTCTGTTTGTGGTCCCAAAGCACAATTTTGGAAGCCCTGGCCTATTGTGTGGTGACATAAAAAAAATTTGGGGAACTCAATCTTTCTTCCTCTGTATCCCCAGTGCCCCTCTGCCATTCTTGAACCCAAGTCACCAGTTTCTTCTTCCAGAAAGTTAGATTGTTGGATTGAAGGGCAATAATCATTTTCCCCTTTGAATAATGGAGCATGGCCAACTGGGTAAGGGTATGTGTGTAACTCCGCATTTTAAAACCAGAGGCCACAGTGCACATTGGCATATTCACCATGTAACTTTAAAGTTCCTCCTGAAGAGGAGCAAGTCTATAGATTTTGTGATTTAGGGCTTACAGAACAAGATGAGTGATCCGATCAAATGGGGGGTATGCAGGTTGAAGAGCCAGAGGGGTCTAGGAGACTTCGATATTGACTGGGAAAACCTGGGAATGACCCTCACATGAGCATGTTTTAAAATCCGCTTACATACATGTGTTAAAGCCATCAAAGTTCTATGGAAGACACATGAAGTAGGTTTGCTTAAATAACCTCTTAAATTTAGAAGCATACTTATATGCAGTAGGCATATTTTAAATCATACGTGCACAAGTGTGTGCATGATTTAAAATTCCAGTGTATCTCCACTTGGATGCCGATACACACCTATATGAGTACACACACACACTTGTTTTAAAATTAGCCTGCAAGTACATGTCATCTAAGTACAAAAGCCACACACACAGGTAGCACACTGCAATGAAAATACTGAAAGTTTTTATGATTTTAATGATCTGTTATTGTGTTTGTGGTAACATTTATTGTTGCTTAGGTCATACAATTGACTAATGTAAGTTTTCTATCTCTATTCTGTATGGATGTGGCATATAATTAAATTCATTTAAATAAATAAATAAATATAGGTAGACAATCTCTTTTTGTATCTTTCCTGCTGTTGTCAGGTATAGTGGTAGTCTTGTCCTGATGATGCAATGTTTCCCTCTCACGGAGATTACAGACTTTCCCCTGCTGTTAGGAAGATTCTCAAACCAGTGTCAGTGAGTGATTCTAACTGCACACTTTGCTTTCTCCTGTAAATTAATCTATATAATCTTGTAAGTTTTTATTTAACACTGAAGTTTTAAGCAAGGAGTTTCAGAATCTTTGCCTTCTCTCTCTGACATCAAACAGTAGAATGACTAAGAACATAATGATCACTGCACAAAGTGCTCTTAGTTTTACTTTCAACTAAAAAAAAATGATGATATGATGTGCAGCTGCCAGCTGGGATAGGATGGTTGAAAAAGTGTTGAAGTCCTGCTCCTTTGTTGTTTTATCCTCAATTGACTTTGCTCTGTCTGACTTTCATTAAAAAAAAAAAATCTATATATCTATATATATTATATAGTGTGTGCGTGATATATATATTATTTTCCTTCCTCCAAAACTTTAATGGCACCAAATTTTAGGGGCACTGTGACCATTCAGTTCAGATGACTCAAACTAAATAAAAAATTGACTCATTTGTCACAGTTTTACATTTAATCAAAACAAAGGTGCATCCGTAGTTTTTCCCTTACATTAAGAAGCTTTGCTTCTGAAACTATGTCACTGAGCTTGATGTACCGTATATGGATGGATTTCATTATGACATTGTATGCTATATGTCTGTCATTCTTTCTTCTGCAAAAACAAGAATGGAGGCAGTTTAATTACAAAGAAACAGTATAACAAATAAATATTTCATTTTATTCAATGTTTAGTTTAAGGCAGTAAGAATTAAAATACATTCCAAGTCTTTTAATTATTTTAAATTTAGTGCAATAGATGATTTTATACATTATGTTTACATATCATGAATGTCACTCCTATTTTTGCCTCCAAATTAACTATTCCACAACTATAAATTTTATCACTGTAAACATCAGTGTCTAATTATAAAATCCTTTTGTCTTTAAAAGACCTTCACACTGGCCATTGACGTCTGGATTCAGAGGTATTTGCTTTTGCAGTTTTCCCTCTGTATAATCATTGGTCCAACTATATAAATAGTTGACTTGGTGACTATTTTCAGACATCCCCCATCTAATTGAATGGATTTTGGCTTAGTACTCTTATATACTACATTTCCTCACCTAACCTACAGAAGGTTTGTGATAATACTCTTTGCAAACAAAACACGGTTATAGTATAAAGTGACTGTAACTCAATCTGTAACATTTGCTATACTGAACAATCCCCAAATACCTCCATCAATGCATCATATTTTGTATTAAGAATCATAAAGGTCATCAGTCTGCAAGAAGTAAAGAAAACCCTGCAGATTTTCATTTCTTGGCTTGGCATAAGCAGCCAGCCTGACAGAGTTGGCCTTTAGAGACATATTTGACCTACTGGAAAAAAGACAGCTCAACTAGTGCCTCTATGGACGAAGTTACTCGATAGGCAGAATTGCAGGCTTTTACAAACATTTTCCTAACTATATTGTATGCTGAATTATTTCTTCTATTTGCCTCAAAGCATTCATTCTAAATTAATAAATATGTCAAGTTTAAGGAAAATGCAGTGTTGATTATTTAAGTAATTAATCCTAAGACTGACATTAAATAAAAAAAAATTGCTTTGCTTTAAATGTTTTTATTAATTAAAAAATTGTATATATTATATAGAAAGAGAGAAAAGGATATGACACATTTATGTTTAATCTTGAAAGGATAAAGAAACACGTATACTTAAGTGATGATAACAGAATGCCTGCCAAAAGTAGTAAAATGGAGTTCCAAAGCAGTTAAAGACCAATATTAAGTAATCCCATCAGTGGACAAGTTAAATTAGCCGGATAACTTGTTCTGTATATTTCAGCGGGATACATGTCCTGCTGAATATATATTCCTAAAGTTACCCAAGCTACATGTAACTGAATCAGGACCAAGCCTCTGGGCTGGGCTGCAGCATTGGGCCTGGGCCAGGACATGGCCTAGGCCGAGGCCCTGGCAACTGGTCCAGGCCTCCAATCCTGGTCCTTGCATAGAGCCCAGGACAAAGTCGCAGCTACCTACTACAGACTAGGTCTTCACAAGGCCAAGGTTTCTGGAACAGCTGGTCCTGACTCTTAGGCCCAGGCCTAGCCTTTGTGTAGGCTTAAGCCATGATAGTTTGCCATGATCTTTCTCTAGGCCCTATGCAAGGCCCCAGCTTGAGCCATGGCCTAGGCCTCATCTGTGGAACCCCCCTGGACTGGGTAAGTAGGGGCTGTGGAGGATCCAGGCTCCGGCATTTTTCTGGTTGGGAGGGATTATTAGGTGGCATAGGAGGTCCTGTGAGGCCCCCGTTTCTTTTTTTTCCCATTTTTGTTTTCATCTTCCAATGTTTATTTCATTCTTTTAAACTAAATAAATGAAATAAACATTTAAATTAAATGAAATTATTGGGAAAAAGCCCCCACAAAAACAAAAAAAAGAAACAATATTTCCCCCCCTTCCCAACTCTTGTCCACTATGATGCCCAGATCCTTTTCTTGGGTGATAACTCCTAATATGGAACCTAACATTGTATAACTACAGTGTGTGTTACTTTTCCTCATGTGAATCACTTTGCACTTGTCCACAATTAATTTAGTCTGCCATTTAAATGCACAGTTTTCCAGTTTTGTAATATCCTCCTGCAATTTTTCACAGTCTACTTGTGATTTAACATAATTTTTATCATCTGCAAATTTGATCACTTCACTTGTTCCCTTTGCAGATCATTTATAAATATAGTGTATTAGAAAGCACAGTACTCAGTACAGATCCCTGAAGCATTCCACTAATTTACTCTTCTTCACTGAGAAAATTGACCATTTAGTTCTCTGCTTCCTAGTTTTTACTAGTTCACAATCTACAGTAGGACATTTCCTCCTATCTCATGACTTATTCATTTTCTCAGGAATCTATCATGGGAAACTTTATAAAATGCCTTTTGATAATCCAAATACACAACATCCATCAGCTCACCATCATCAACATGATTATTAACCCCTTCAAAAAAATGTAGTAGATTGGTGAGGCAAAAATTCCCTTGTGTAAATCCATGCTAGCTGTGTCCCATTAAACAATGTCTTTCTATATGTTCCATGATTTTGTTCTTTAGAATATTTTCCATAATTTTCATGGGCACTGAAGTCAGACTCACAAGTCAATAGTTTTCCAGATCACACCTGGAGCCATTTTTAAACATTGGGGTTATGTTGGCCACCATCCTGTCTTCAAGCATGGTGGATGATCCCAATAATAGATAACAAATTACCTCCACTTAGGCAGCCCCTATTCTGCCTTGGAGGAGAAAGGTCACCTTGGTATGACAGGAAGCAATCCTACAGTTAGGACCTATTGTCAGGTGATGTATCATCCTCTCACAATGAGCATATATCTCTAAGGACATACCAGCTGGGTGGCTGGTGGCCATGAGGATTGCATGGTAACTTGCCTACCTGGTGCAAAGATGCTGGACCTCATGCATCACTTAGATTGGATTTTAGATCTTGCTGGGGAGGAGCCAGCTGACTTGTAAATGTGGGCACCAATGACCTAGGAAGGTACAGGAGGAAATTCTGGAAGCCAAGTTTAGGATTTTAAGTAGAAAGCTAAAATCCAGAACTCATAGGGTTGGTCATCAAGGGCAATCATTACTATCTTGTTCTTGGACAGTACCCATTTCTTCTATGGTAGGTTGCAGCTTCAAAATCATGCCCGAAGTCTGCTGAGTTCTCACTTGAATACTAGATAGGATCATGGGATTATCCAGGGAAAAAGTCTTAATCTTTTCTGTCCCTTTCCTCTAGATTTTAATTAGCATAGTAGAAAGTAGAGATGTGCATCTGGTAAAATATTTGTTTTGCGCATCGGATTCGGCCCGCCGCAGGAAATCTCGTTTTCCCGCGGTTCGGGTTTTTTTTGGGGGGGGACCCCTGATTTTCGGGTTAGTGCGCACTAACTCCCATTAGTGCATGCTAACATTTTAAAGTTAGCGTGCACTAAAGGGAGTTAGTGCGCGCTAACCCGAAAAACACATTTTTCTGAAATTTCAAAAAAATTCTGATTGTTTTTCGGGTCATCCAAACCAGGACGAATTAGACAATTTCAACAAAATTGTCTAATTCGTTCAAAACAAATGCACATCCCTAGTAGAAAGGGTCCCCAGGCTAGTTCTGTCACCCTCTCCTGATGCTAGTGCTAGTGGGTTCTGCTTCTGCAGGTGATGTTATACTAGCATTTGTGAGATGCCCCACTTTCTTTCCTTGACTGATATCTTTCTGTAGTGAATACATTGAGCAAAATGATGGTTTCCTTCACTTTAAAGTGCCTCCAGATCAGGGATTTCAGAAATCCCTTCTTTACATCCTTGGGGGCTTATAGTGGTACTGGAGGTGAGCTAGAGGATGGACCCTGAGGAAAAGTGCCAGGGGAATGGCTCATGCTCTCTACCTGCACTGCCTGCCCTTCCTGGGGATTGATCTTAACATTGTCAGTATCATCTCTCTCCCCATCATCTCACTTCAGGCTAAAATGCTACTGACTAAACTTCCCAAATTTCCACTCTTTTCCCTCTGCTTCAAACCAAGAGGAAGTAGAACAGGTGGCAGTGGCACATGCTCTCCAAATTTCAATTTCTTCAGCATTGAGCTGCCTTCTTCTCCTGCCTTGCTGGCCCTAAAAATGTTCCTCTTCAATTTTGGTACAGGACTGCCTTTTTTTTTTTTTTTTGCTTCCCCTGCTAATGCTACTAACCCTGTCAATATTATTCCCCTGCTCTCCCTTTTTCTGTCATGATGGAATTTGTTGAAGCACACTGCCTATTTGGGGAGTGGATTATGCATATGATATTGGAACTATATCCCCACTCATTCACTGTATTTAGAACTGTCTATCACAGATACATACAGACACATATACAGTGTATGTGTCCTGTGCTGTGTGCTGTAGTGCTGACTGACTCCAAACACAAAAAACAGACATAAAAGGCTGGCAGTCTGGAAGGTCTCCAATCTCACCTGGTGTCCAGAGAGAGATAAACAAAATTACAAGAACTACTGCAACTACAATTTTATTTCCCACACTGTTTCCCATTCCGACCCTCCCCAGACATATTCAGTGCTGTGTACATGCAACTGAATAAATAGGCTGTAGCCAGATAAGTTTATCCAGCTAACTGTTATGATCAGTGGACCCTTGGGCTGGCCTTGCAGATGAAGAAGGAACGTTGAAGAGGATTCCACAGAGATGGAATGGCCGGGAGACGGAACGGAGCCAGGAAACCAGCCTGGAGCTTCACCACCGGAAGCCCGTGGTCCCGCCAGGAGGAGCCCGTGAGGACCCGAGCCGCTTGGTCTTAGGTGCGGTCTCCCGGAAGTGATAACAAGCAGGAAGAGTGGACGATCTGAAGGTCAGGGCTGGCAGCAGTCAGGATCACCAAAGGATGTACCAGAATCAGGAACCAGAAATCAGGCTGAAGGAACAAGGCAAAGCTGGAACAGGAGCACAAGCTGGGACAGAAACTCAAGCTGGGACAGGAACACAAGCAGGAACGCAACAAGAAAACTCACTGGAGTCAACCTCATTGCAAGGCAAAGTCTCAAGGCAGGAGCTGGGTTAAAATACCTTGCCTGTGTCTGATGTCAACCCGGGGGCCGGCCAAGGTTTCCCGTCACTGTCCCTTTAAATTTCTCCCCCTTGCGCATGTGCGTGCCTAAGGGGGTGGAGCTATGTGAGGAGCTCGGCGGCATCTCCCTTGTGGAGACACCACCACTGACAAGGGCCAACCAGGCCCGAAAGCGTCGGGAATTGCAGTAATAAATCGGGGTGGTCTCAGAGGAGGTAAGGGCCTGGTCGTGGGTCCCGCGACTGGGATCGCAACATAACTAGCCAAGCTAGAGCAGCTGAGTATGGACATTATGATTTCTGGATTTGTGCACAGCAGTAAGTTAAACAATGGCCTATACATATTAAACTCATGAGTGGAAATGAAATGTTGTGCTTGACCATTAAGGGTGGCTGAAGAGTGTATTGTGTCAGACTGCACGGCCTAGTTAGATTTTCTGCCTTTCCCTGCACAAATCATTCAGATCATTCACTCCACTTCCTAATGGTTTGTGCTGATCATTGTGAGGACTTTGAAGATGACTCTAGGCCATATTGCCCTAGTTTTGCTGCTCCTGGAGTAGCTCCAGAGCTTGCTAACATTTTTGGTCCTGCTTCTAGCCACACACTATTGCAAGCCCATCAGAAATTTGACTTCATGCATGCAATGCAGATAATCCCAGACTACAGAGCCTGTCCCTGCTGATTGCTAGCCATCTTCTATTGCTATATTGAAGCAATTTTCACTTTGCAAATAGGATGTGGATGGTGGCTGTTGGCTGCATTCAGGAGTTCTGACTATTGTTACGTGTGTCGCATGCGGCAATACCGCAGCACAACCATCTCACCTCTTCAGACGGACTCCAGCTGCTGGCTCCTCTTCGCTGGCAGCAGTGAGCCGCCAACTCCGAGCTTGGGTTCCCTTGGGTAACTCTGGCCCTGCCATGTTGCCCAATGTTGACGACCAGGATGTCCCTGCTCATCGGGCCTCTCCGCGTGGCCTGTGGAGAGACACCACCACCAGCGCCGCACCCCTTCCTAGGCGCACACGCATCAGTGATTCTTTTAAAGGGCCCGCAGCGGGAACCTGGCTGCAGACCCAGATGCTGATGTCAGACTCTTCAGAGTATAAAAGTTCAGGCCTCACTCTGTAGTGTTGCCTTTGCAACAGGTCTCCTCGTACTCCGAGTACTTGTTGCTATCCCTTGGATCGTCTCATCATATGTTCCTGTCTTCCTGTGATTCCCAGTTCCTGTTCTCCTAGTTCCTGTTCGTCTGTGTTGGATTGACTCCCTGGACTTGACCTTCACTATGCCTGACTACTCTTCAGCTTCTCTCCAGCCCCGGGCCTCTGCTATGCCTGACTACTCTTCAGCTTCTCACCAGCCCCGGACCTCCGCTATGCCTGACTACTCTTCAGCTTCTCTCCAGCACCGGACCTCTGCTATAGCTGACTACTCTTCCGCTTCTCTCCAGCCCTGGACCTCTGCATTGCCTAACCATGCCTGCCTTCTCTGCGCCCTGACCACTGCCTTGCCTGACCATGTTTGGCTGCTCCATATCGTGACTATTGCTTGGACTGACTATCCCTGCCTTCTCCCTGCCCTGACCCTCGCTTTGTACGACTATGCTTCAGACTCTCCTTCATCCAGAGTTCTTCGTCGCTTGCCACAAATTACCATTCACAGCTGGCTCAGAATCCAGCCTTTGGCACCTGAGTTCTTGTACTGAATCCAGTCAGGATAGAACGACACCATCTACCGACTGCTGTCTCTGGACTGTACAGCTACTCATCTCTCGCTAATCTCGAGGCCCACCTATGTCCTGCCAGCCCCGGCACCCAAAGGCTCAACCCGAGGGGAACGAGGGCTGGATAGATGAAGCTCCAGCAGCCTCTAGCTTCAGCCCATTCCACCTGCTGATGGTGGGGACCCGTAGGTCCTTGCCTATGGGTTGCGTCAATCCCACCTCAGCCCAAGGGTCCACCTCCGACGCAACAGGTTTCAAAGGCCATGGAATCGGTGGAGCCGCGTGCCCTCCAGGCCCTTCCCAGCTTGGCATCTAAGGTACAAGAACAGCAGCAATTTCTTGAGGCATTGGCCTCATCCATGGATCATTTTCATGCCCGGCTTGATGCCCTCACAAATAACCCAGATCATCCTCCTCCACAGCCACCTCCATCGATGCCTCGAGCCTTGTTGGCACTTCCAGCGCCTCCTTGCTTCAATGGCGACTCCAAACTCTACAGAGGGTTCATAAACCAATGCTACATGCAATTTTCTCTGCAGCCTTCCATCTTCCAGGACGAGCTGACTAACGTAACGTTTATCCTGTCCCACCTTGAAGGGAAATCTCTGGCCTGGGCTTCTCCCCTGTGGGAACGCTCGGATTCCTTATTAAAGGAACTGGCTCAGTTTGTGGCTGTCTTTAGATGGACATTTGATGATCCTGGATGACTTGCCATGGTAAGCACCAGTTTACTACATCTTCATCAAGGACAACAAAGTCTATTTGATTATATTATTGAGTTTTGGACTTTGGCTACAGAACTCACCTGGCAGGAAGACTGCCTCCAAGCTATCTACCTGGATGGAATCTCTCTGCAGCTTAAATATAAGTTGGCTGCATGGGAGCTCCCTTCCTCTTTGGAGGACCTTATAGACATGGCAGGCCGAATTGACCACCATCTTCAAGAGCGTCACCGGGAGAGTTGGATGCCCAAGAAGCCTTCACGGGTTTGCTCCCACTCACCACCAATTACCAACCCAGCATCCTGCAGTGAAGTTCGAGTGGTCAAAGCCTCCGGCGGAGACAAACAAGCCTATGCCTGTATTGCAGAGCACCTGGCCACCATCTACAAACCTGCTCTATCCATCCGGGAAACTCCTTGGCTCGAGTTCAGTAGGGGTCCTGAACTTGGGTGCAACTTCTCTGGCCCCTCAATTATCTGTACCAATCACTTTAATTTGGGACTCTCGGGCCTTCCCGGTTCTTGCTCTGGTAGATTCCGAAGCAGGAGGTAATTTTATCCTTATAAATCTTGTACAGCTTTTGGGTAGAAAGAACCGTTCACTAGATATGTCTTTGTGCATCGCTTCCATCTATGGAGAGCCACAACCCGGCCGCATCTCCTTGACCATGGAACCTGTCCAGTTATGCACTATGGCCTTAAATCTTGAGGAACATGAATTGCTAGTATTGGATAAGTCCATCCACCCTATTGTATTTGGACTCCTCTGGCTACAGAAGCATTCTCCACAATTCAACTGGGCTTCATTGCAACTAGTAGAGTGGGGTCCCACTTGCCACCAGTCCTGCCTCCAAAAGGTGACACCATCTACAGTGGTTCCCCTGGCTACTACATCCTCTGGCATACCCGCTTCATGCGCTGCTTATGAGGACGTGTTCTCTAAGCAGAAATCTGCCCTCCTTCCACCTCTTCGAAAGTTTGACTGTCCAATTGATCTCCTTCCTGGAACCACGCCTCCTCATGGATGGATATATCCTTTGTCTTTACCCGAGACAAAGGCAATGACTGAGAATATTCAGGAGAATCTTGCCAAAGGATTTATTTGTCCATCAACATCTCCTGCTGGGGTGGGATTCTTTTTCATGACCAAGAAAGATGGTTCACTTAGGCCGTGTATTAATTACCGCAGCCTAAATGCCATCACTCATAAAGATAAATATCCCTTACCGCTGATTTCTGAATTGTTTGACCATCTCCAAGGTGCCTCCATCTTCACAAAGCTGGATTTACACAGGGCAAATAATCTGGTGAGGATTTGCCCCGATGATATATGGAAAACTGTTTTTAACACATAGGACGGTCACTACGAATACTTGGTGATGCCCTTTGGCCTCTGTAACGCACCTGCAGTATTCCAACAAATGATGAATGAGATTTTTAGAGACCTAATGTACACTAAAGTTGTGGCTTATCTGGACAATATCCTCATCATTTCCAGAGATCTTGACACTCATCGCACCGATGTACGAACTGTCCTCCAATGTATTCGTGAAAACCATCTGTTTCCAAAATTGGACAAATGTCTGTTTGAAAAATCCAGCCTGCCTCTCCTGGGTTACATAATCTCCCAACAAGGTTTCTCCATGGACCCCCGCTAAATTAAAGGGAATCCGGGATTGGCCGCAGCCAGTGGGACTCAAAGTGCTCCAGTGCTTCTTAGGATTTCTCAACTATTACCGTCATTTCATCTCTCACTATTCAACACTGGCCGCTCCATTGACAACCTTGACGCGTAAAGGCCAAAATTCATGCGATTGGCCGCCTGAAGCCAAGCCGCCTTCCATCGTCTGAAAGAAGCCTTTCAGAAGGGGTCCTGTTTACATCACCCAGATCCGACTCGCCCCTTTATAGTTGAAGTTGACACCTCTGCCATTGCGGCTGGGGCTGTCCTAAGTCACCACACTGCCTCAGGTGCTGTAGTTCCCTGTTCCTTTTAATCTCATAAATTCTCTTTGGCAGAGCAAAATTACAGCATTGGGGACCGTGAACTGCTCGCCATTAAGTTGGCTCTCGAAGAGTGGCGCTCGTGGCTAGAGGGCACACAACATAAATTTACAGTGTTCACTGACCATAAGAATCTGGAGCATTTGAGCCAAGCACAATGGATCAATGTCCATCAAACCCGATGGGCTTTATACTTCTCTAGATTTGATTTCGAATTCTGCTATTGCCCAGCCGACAAGAACCTCTGGGCGGATGCCTTATCACGGTCTTTTGAACCTGAAGACATTCCAGAAGAACCAACCCACATCATCCACCCAGCTTGTATCTCTTTGTCTGCCACTCAACCAGTTTCTACTGGAAAAATGGTAGTGCCCTGACAACTCCAAGAAAGAGTTCTCCGCTGGGCACATGATTCCAAATTTGCCGATCACCCAGGATGAGTATGAACTGTGGCACTGCTCCAGCGGCTTTTCTGGTGGCCTACCTTGGTTTCTGATGCGAAAGCATATGTCGACTCCTATAATGCTTGTGCATAGCAGAAACCCCCGGTCGGGTGACCTTGGGGTCTTCTTCAACCGCTTCCAGCACCCGAAGAACCATGGACTCACCTATCTACGGATTTCATCAATGATCTACCACCTACTAAGGGCCACACCGTAATATGAGTCACCATAGACCACTTTTCTAAAATGGCCCATTTTGTACCTCTACCGGGCCTGCCATCTGCTTCAGAGTTTACGCGACTGTTCTTCCATCATATTTTCAGACTGCATGGATTATCCACGGATATTGTCTCAGATTGAGGTCCTCAATTTGTTGCCAGGTATTGGCGCTCACTCTGCTGAAAATTTGGTATCAACATCAGCCTCATGATCGCCTTTCATTCCCAAGCCAACGGGCAAGCCGAACGGATGAACCGCTTTTTGAAGGCATTCCTACACACTTACATCAATGACCAACAAGATAACTGGTCGGACCTTTTATCCTGGGCACAGTTTTCTCACAATTCTCACATTGCTACAGCTACTGATACATCTCCGTTCTCAATCATCTATGGGAAACAACCTTGACTACTTTTAACCATACCACTAACCGTGCCGTCTCCACACTTAAGAAACTATGGGAACAGACAAATCTTCGCCTGCGTCAGACCACCTCCTGGGCCAAGAGAACTGCTGACAGTCGACGCTGCTCAGCTCCTGAATTTCTTTCTGGCCAGAAAGTCTGGTTAAGTATCAGATATATCAGACTTCAGATTCCATCACAGAGATTTGCTCCCAGGTTAATTGGACCTTTTCCTGTTACCTGATGCATCGGACCCATTAAATACCAGCTTTGGCTTCCCCCTACACTGGGGATATGTAATACATTCCATGTATCGCTTTTAAAGTCTGTAATTCTATCTTGACCTGCCCGGAAAGCTCCTGAGCCATCTCCTCTGGTGGCAGAAACCGACACGATGTACAAGGTCCATGAAGTCCTAGAGTTCATCGCAGGGGCCACCGATGGGAGAACCTCCTCTCTTGGGAAGTATATGGACCCGAAGAGAATTCATGGGAGCCAGCTCAATATATTCTGGATAAGACCCTCCTCTTGAATTTTCATTGTGCCCATATGGGCAAACCTCGACCTCCAGGAAGGGGGCGTAAAGGGGGGGGGGGGGTACTGTTATGCATGCCGCTCATGGCAGCCCCACAGCACAGCCTTCTCACCTCTTCAGATGGACTGCAGTTGCTGGCTCCTCTTTGCTGGCAGCGGTGGGCCACCAGTTCTGACCTCGGGTTCCCTCTGGTGCCTCTGGCCCTGCCACGTTGCCCAGTGTTGCAGACCAGGATGTCCCTGCTCATCGGGCCTCTCCAAATGGCCCGCGAAGAGATGCCGCCACCAGCGCCATGCCCCTTCCTAGGGAATCTGGCTGCAGACCAAGATGCTGACGTCAGACTCTTCAGTGTATAAAAGGTCAGGCCTCGCTCCATAGCATTGCCTTTGCAACAGGTCTCCGAGTAATCCAAGTACTCGTTGCTATCCCTTGGATCGCCTCATCATGTGTTCCTGTTTTCCTATGATTCCCGGTTCCTGTTCTCCTAGTTCCTGTTCATCTATGCATTGGAGATTGACTCCCTGGACTTGACCTTTGCTATGCCTGACTACTCTTCAGCTTCTCTTCAGCCCTGGACTTCTGCTACACCTGACTACTCTTCAGCTTCTCTCCAGCCCCGGAACTCCACTACACCTGACTACTCTTCAGCTTCTCTCCAGCCCCGAACCTCCGCTACACCTGACTACTCTTCAGCTTCTCTCCAGCCCCGGACCTCCACTACGCCTGACTACTCTTCAGCTTCTCTGCAGCCCCGGACCTCCACTACGCCTGACTACTCTTCAGCTTCTCTCCAGCGCCGGACCTCCTCTACGTCTGACTACTCTTCCGCTTCTCTCCAGCCCAGAACCTTTGCATTGCTGACCACACCTGCCTTCTCTGCGCCCTGACCACTGCCTTACCTGACCATGTTTGCCTGCTTCATATCGTGACTATTGCTTGGACTGACTATCCCTGCCTTCTCCCTACCCTGACTCTCGCTTTGTATAACTACGCTACAGACTCTCCTTCATCCAGAGTTCTTCGTCACTTGCCACAACTACCATTCACAGCCGGCTCAGAATCCAGGCTCTTAGTGACGCCTCTCCTCGCCTATCCTCTGGACATGGACTTTCAAGTCTCAGGCCTTCCTTTACTCGGGTACCTTCGGTTCCCTATTGTTCCTTTGGCACCTGTGCTCTTGTATTGAATCCAGTCCAGGATAGAACTACGGCATCTACCGACTGCTGTCTCTGAGCTATACAGCTACTCACCTCTCGCTAATCTTGAGGCCCACCTATGTCCTGCCGGCCCCAGCACCCAAAGGCTCAACCTGAGGGGAATGAGGGCTGGTATAGGTGAAGCTCCAGCAGCCTCTAGCTCCAGCCCACTCCACCTGCTGATGGTGGGGACCTGTAGGTCCTCGCCTACAGGTTGCGTGAACCCCACTTCAGCCCAAGGGTCCACCTCCGACGCAACAACTACTCGGAATTGAATGACAAGTCCCTCGCCCTGAACTCACTATACTGGCACCACATATCTTATGGAAATTCTAGGGTATATGTCAGAACTGTGCAGACATTAAACAAATGTACCTTGCCAAGTTTGGTGACTGGCTGTAGAAAAGAGCTGCCTTGTTATAGTCATACCTTACAGGTGAAGGTGAACATTGTAGCTTTACAGTGTGGCATTCAAAGACAGTATAAATACATACAAAGCACAAATTTTTATAGTCAGCACAAGTCACCAAATTTGCGGGTAAGTGGGCCAGTAAAAGCCACACAATTTGAATGCACATACTTTTCCATGCACTAGCATTGGTACATGCATACTCTTCTGAACATTCACTTATGATATACTTACCATACTTACACATTTATATGCTGATTTTACTACAAATGCTCAACCCATGCTTCTTTAAAAATTACCCCCTAACAAAAGTCATGGGATAGGAGGCGATGTCCTTTCATGCATTACAAACTGGTTAAAAGACAGGAAACAGAGAGTAGGATTAAATGTTCAATTTTCACAGTGGAAAAGGGTAAACAGTGGAGTGCCTCAGTGATCTGTACTTGGACCAGTGCTTTTCAATATATATAAATGATCTGGAAAGGAATACGATGGGTGAGGTAATCAATTTTAATGCATACCCCACCCCTTAAAATCGCACACCTTACCTCCACCAGGGAAAGAGCATTCACCATTGTGGGCCCTGCCCTCTGGAATTCTCTTCCCACCCATCTCCGTCTTGAACCCTCCTTGCTCACCTTCAAAAAAGGCATCAAGACATGGCTGTTCAGGCAGGCCTACCCAGATGCCAACCAATCCTAGACACGTTCCCCCTGCCACTCAGAATTCACCATCTGTTCTGCATTTTTCCCTTTTGCTTATGTTGTAGAATTTCCATGTTGTAGTATTTGCTTATTTTGAAGAATTTTTATGCAGTAGAATTTGTAGATGAACTCCTCCAATACATTTATCCTATGTACCTATGTAATATTTAACAATATGTTTGATGTAATTTAACGATATAATCCTAACAAAACGTCAATGTAATTTAACAAATTGTTGTAAATAAGTTCCCTCTGCTGTTATGGTTACTCCTCTCTACATTCTTTTCTGCCCTTTTTCCTTCTTCTCTTCTTTCTATCCTGACCCCCTCCCCTTTCTCTCCTGCTCCATCCCCCCACTACCTGTTCATTGTATTTCTTCCTTTCTTGAGTTAATTGTAAACCGGCGTGATGTGCCCTATGAATGCCGGTATATTAAAAGCCATAAATAAAATAAATAAATAAATACAATTTGCAGATGATACAAGTGCAAGGTAGGGATATGAAACGTGTGATCGATCGTTTTAACGATCGATTTTGGCTGGGGGGGGAGGGAAATCTGATCGTCATTGTTTTGTTTTGTTAAAAAATCGTAAAAAATCATAAATCGGGGGAGGGCGGGAAAACCGGCACACCAAAACAACCCTAAAACCCACCCCGACCCTTTAAAACAAATACCCCACCCTCCTGAACCCCCCCAAAATGTTTTAAATTACCTGGGGTCCAGTGGGGGGGGGTCCCGGCACGATCTCCCGCGATCTCCCGCTCTCGGGCCACGGCTCCGTTAATAGAAATGGCGCCGGTGGCCCTTTGCCCTTACCATATGACAGGGCAAAGGTAGCGCCGGTGCCATTTTGGTTCCTGTCACCCGACGTCATGAGTGCAGTAGATCGCTCCCGGACCCCCGATGGACCCCCAGGGACTTTTGGCCAGCTTGGGGGGCTTCCTGACCCCACAAGACTTGCCAAAAGTCCAGCGGGGGTCCGAGAGCGACCTCCTGCACTCGCACCGTATTGCCAATATTCAAAATGGCGCCGGCTTTACATTTGCCCTCACTATGTCATACGGGTCGTCGGGTCGTATGACATAGTGAGGGCAAAGGTAGCGCCAGCGCCATTTTGAATATTGGCAATACGGCGCGAGTGCAGGAGGTCGCTCCCAGACCCCCGCTGGACTTTTGGCAAGTCTTGTGGGGGTCAGGAGGCCCCCCCAAGCTGGCCAAAAGTCCCTGGGGGTCCAGCGGGGGTCCGGGAGCGATCTCGTGACGTCGGGTGACAGGAACCAAAATGGCGCCGGCGCTACCTTTGCCCTGTCATATGGTAAGGGCAAAGGGCCACCGGCGCCATTTCTATTAACGCAGCCATGACCCGAGAGCGGGAGATCGCGGGAGATCGCGCCGGGACCCCCACACTGGACCCCAGGTAATTTAAAACATTTTGGGGGTGTTCGGGAGGGTGGGGGATTTGTTTTAAAGGGTCGGAGTGGGTTTTAGGGTTGTTTTGGTGTGCCGGTTTTCCCGCCCTCCCCCCTCCCCCGATTTACAATTTTTTGATGATAAATCGGGGGAATTGCTATTGTATCGTGGCTCTAACGATTTTTGACGATTTAAAATATATCTGACGATTGTTTTAAATCGTCAAAAAACGATTCACATCCCTAGTGCAAGGTGTTGCATGTAGGGAAAAATAACCCTTGCTGTAGTTATACAATGTTAGGTTCCATATTAAGAGCTACCACCCAGGAAAAAGATCTAGGCATCATAGTGGATAATACTTTAAAATCGTCGGCTCAGTGTGCTGCAGCAGTCAAAAAAGTAAACAGAATGTTAGGAATTATTAGGAAGGGAATGGTTAATAAAAAGGAAAATGTCATAATGCCTTTTTATCGCTCCATGGTGAGACCACACCTTGAATACTGTGTACAATTCTGGTCGCCGCATCTCAAAAAAGATATAGTTGCAATAGAGAAGAGATGGGCAACCAAAATGATAAGGGGGATGGAACATTTCTCCTATGAGGAAAGGCTGAAGACGTTAGGACTGTTCAGCTTGGAGAAGAGACAGCTGAGGGGGGATATGATAGAGGCCTTTAAGATCATGAGAAGTCTTGAATGAGTAGATGTGAATCGGTTATTTACACTTTCGAATAATAGAAGGACTAGAGGGAGTTCCATGAAGTTAGCAAGTAGCACATTTAAGACTAATCGGAGAAAATTCTTTTTCATTTAATGCACAATAAAGCTATGGAATTTGTTTCCAGAGGATGTGGTTAATGCAGTTAGTGTAGCTGGGTTCAAAAAAGGTTTGAATAAGTTCTTGGAGGAGAAGTCCATTAACAGCTATTAATCAAGTTTACTTAGGGAATAGTCACTGCTATTAATTGCATCAGTAGCATGGGATCTTCTTAGTGTTTGGGTAATTGCCAGGTTCTTGTTGCCTGGTTTGGCCTCTGTTGGAAACAGGATGCTAGGCTTGATGGACACTTGGTCTGACCCAGCATGGCAATTTCTTATGTTCTTATGTTCTTAAGTAATAACTTAAGTTCAGCTAGTAAAGCTAGTGGTGGAAGTAGTACTGTAAATCACATCTGTGACAGAGAAGTTAGGATACAGCCTGCCTAATATGTTAAGGCAGCTGAAAGCCATGGAGTTACAACAAGAAACTAGGTCTGCATAACTGAGGAATACACATGCAGCTTCCCTCAAGGCAGTGAAGGTGCTTATTGCATTGTGACATTTTACTAAATATGGGTTTGCCATTAGCAGTAATTTGTGATTAAATGTTTCATGTCATTTTATACTTGTTCCTGCTCATTTTTTTTTCCAGCAGTTGCTTATCTCGAGCCTTTGGACCTTTGCTTAGTAATGACATTTTCCACATGCACTTAAATACTTCATTTGCCAAAGGAAAAGAGAAACATGTTTCCATTGGCAAATGGACTCTAAAGAATATGGCCAAAAAGTGCTGGTGGCCAACAGCATTTATACTGCCTTTAGAAATCTATATCTATAATATAATTTTTGTTAGGTCATGACTAGTAGGCCCACAGATTAACACTTACCGTCAAGCTGAATTTTGCCAGTGGACTTGCTTTAGATGATCTGACTCCTTCTGCTGCAGCAGACAAAAATATAGCCTTTAAGGTCTCCAGTTCCCAATGGTAGTGATTTCCCTATTAGAAACACAATGTACTATCAGCTATTAAGAGCAGTGGATCATTGCTTCATACAGAACAAAGCCCCATCCCTCTTCTCATATCTCTTACCATCAGATCTCAAACCCCCTTTAGCTGAGGCCTTTTCAACAAAACCACTGAGAAATAAGTCTTCATTTCACCCTTCATTTAGGGTACACACCCGACTAGGCTCAGCATCATCATTTTCTATGTTGACTAGGCCAGCAGTGGATCAGACACAGACAGAAGGAGTAGTGGAACAGTGCAATGGCACATGAAGAACAGTTGCCACTCCCCTAGACTTCACCTGCAAGACTCCTCTGACCTTCCGGCAAGATGTTGGAACAATGGAAATTACCAGCAGGATGAAGTGAAAGTCAACTAGGGTTGACTTTCGCTTAACTCTGACAGATGATGCATAACTTGGCCCTTTCATCCAACATGATCTTCCTGTGACAATGTAAACATATTAAAGGACAAGTTAGATACAGGACTGTAACATGCAATGACACATGAAACCTACAATGCCTTTGAGATAATGCTACCACTACAACCATGTGAGTCACTATGAAACCCAGTTGCCAGCTTAGCCACAGATTTGACAACTATGACCTATTCCTAGTCCTCAAGTGCCACCCATCCTTCTACCCACAGATTAATGTTAAATACCCCTGAATAATCTGCAGATTTACTTATTAAAGTGCTGATGTATTTCTGGCTAGGCAGGTATCCTGACCTTTGTTGCCCCCTTGTTCTTTGTATTGGGTATTAAAGCTCCTCCTTGGAAAGAACAAGCCTTGCCAGAAATTTTCTTTCCCATTGTGAGGAGCCATTTTTAAAAATGTTATTCCAGCTGATAGAGGGCACTGTAACTAGTTGTAAAATGTAAAAAGTTTCAAAGTTTTAATGCAATGTTATGTAAGTTTAATGTTTTAATGTAATCTTAATGTTTTAATGTAAAAAGCCCTGGCCAGACAAGCCCTGGGCGAGTTCCCGTTCTCTGTAAACCGGATTGATTTGTATCTCATACAGGAATTTCGGTATAAAAAAATTAAAAATAAATAAATAAATAAATAGTTGGGGCTATGACATGCAGTTAGAAACATGGCCAGCTAAATCCTATTTATGTGGTTATATTCAAACATAACCAGAGATCTGTGGTATCTGGCTATATGCTGATATTCCAATATATATAGCATATGGCTACATGGTGATATTCCAATATAGCTGGATATCTAAGATATTTGACATAATCGGCTATATTGCAGTAATTAAACATTTGCTTAGTCATATGCATGGTTACGTTAGTTTAAACACATATCTTTCTAATCACATATTCCCCAATATTAAGACTTAGCAGGATACATTTTACGAGGTTTGAAAATTCTCACTTGTCCTTATTTATCCAGTTATGTTTGAATTCACCAAATTACTGAATATTGATTTAACACTTTTTTATTTAAAAAGTATGTAAATAAGATTTCATAGCAAACTATTTGCACCAAATAGCATATGTAATTGTGTGTAGGTAGTTTTGCCAGAGTACTTTTCAAAGCCTTCAACACCCCATCTATCATAGAAAAGCAAACATTAACAAACATAAGTCCTTGGCTTGAATTCAATCCTATCTCCAACATGGAAACAGAGAAAATGCTGAAAAAAATAAACCCCGCACGTCATGACATGGACACCATCCCGACCAAAGCGTTAAAGGAAATCGCTCATCCCATTGCCCCAACAATAGCAGCAATCATCAACAAATCTCTTATAGAGGGCGAGCTTCCTACCAAATTAAAAATCGCTACAATCACGCCACTACTAAAGAAAAAAAACCTGAACCCAGAAGATTTAAACAATTACCGCCCAATTTCAAACTTACCCCTCTTTGCTAAACTAACAGAGAAGGCGGTTCTGAAACAACTAAACGAACATCTTGACGACCACAATATACTATTTCCCACACAACATGGTTTTAGGAAAAACCTCAGTACAGAAACCCTTCTACTCAATCTTTCTGATACCTTACTAAGAGGCTTCGATAACAAACTAGATCACCTTCTGATCCTCCTTGATCTGTCAGCAGCCTTTGTCACAGTGGACCACAAAAGGCTTATTTCTAGCCTGGAATCCATCAGTCTCGCTGGAAAAACCCTTAACTGGTTTACCTCTTTCCTTAATAACAGGTTTTTCAAAGTCTCCTACAACAGCATTTCATCAGAGGCCATACCTCTGGAAACAGGAGTTCCTCAAGGGTCGGCTTTATTACCTATTCTCTTTAATATCTACCTTCTACCTTTATGCCAACTCCTTTCAAGCCTTAACATCATTTTCTATATGTATGCTGATGACATACAACTGCTCATTCCTATAACTTCGTCTTTAGAAGACGCAATGTCAAAAGCAGCTTCACACCTCGATGCAATATGAAAATTGCTGAACAACCTAAGATTATGCTTAAATATGAGAAAAACAGAATGTATTTTAATGACAAGAAAAACCTCTGGTACAACATCCACTCCACCCTTCCAATTCGACAACATTCAAATTCATCTTAAAGACAACGTTAAAGACCTTGGTATTTGGCTATAAAATGAACTAAATTACAAAAAAC
Source organism: Rhinatrema bivittatum (assembly GCF_901001135.1). NCBI lineage: Eukaryota > Metazoa > Chordata > Amphibia > Gymnophiona > Rhinatrematidae > Rhinatrema > Rhinatrema bivittatum. The sequence goes on along the minus strand of NC_042617.1, from coordinate 83,878,036 downwards.
ACATCACAACAAGAACAAAAGAAGGCTTCCACAAAATTCAAATTCTCAAACACCTAAAACCACTGCTTCACCCCCAGGACTTCAGAACCATTCTTCAAGCCCTCATCTTCTCCAGTTTGGACTACTGCAACTCCCTTCTAATTGGCCTTCCTAAATCAACCTTAAGACCACTGCAGTTACTCCAAAATGCAGCTGCCAGAATTCTGACTGGCAAAAGAAAATCCGACCACATATCCCCAGTACTCTACAACTTACAATGGTTATCGGTTGAAAAAAGAATAGAGTACAAAATCCTCACAATCCTACACAAGACAATTCATAAAGTAGATTACACTGCCCTGGACAATATTATACATTTACATAATTCATCACGTACAACAAGGTCAACATATAAAATTCAGCTGGATGTTCCTTCACTACCACAAGCCAAATTATCCTCCACAAGAAATAGAGCCATCTCCATCGTCGGCCCAAAATTATGGAACTCATTACCTCATCACCTCAATTTGCAAGTAAACGTTGCATCTTTTAAAAAAGAACTTAAAGCCTGGCTACTCTCACAGTCCTACAATGGTTGCTCACCTAATGACAGCAGAACATAAATCTTTGATTTCATCCTCTGTACGTTCCATTCTACGTGAGCAATCCCCCTCCTACGACGACCGCCCTGACTCACAGAAACCTTTCTCGCTTTTGTTACGGTATCAACCGTACCCCTACAAGATTTTTTATACAATCATATTTCTAATATTTAATGTATTTACTGACCATTACTAAGTTATTGTTCTGATTCAATTTTTTACTGTTATACTGTTATGGATTTAAATGTAACTGGTTTGTTATAATGTAAACCGGAGTGAAGACAATGTCTGCTATACCTCGGTATATAAACGAATGCTAAATAAAAATAAATAAAAATAAATAAATAAATAAAGCAAACATGTTTATAAGTTTTCTTTGAAAATCAGTATAACTTATGCAAATTTATGTAGGTTGATGCAAAATTACCCCTTAAATGTGCTTCGTAGTAAACTTTACTGAGAGCATGCTAAAATCTTGCCACAAATTTTCCTAGTAGGGAAATTAATACAAAAAAAGTATTATGTTCACACTAGCTACTACAAAATTCTTCATGCAAACCAGCCTGAAGTGAAACATCTGGTTAGCATGAGGGATTTTTTTAACTCACCCTCTGGCACTCATAATCAAGGGGCTGCATGGTCTGATCCCCTTTCTACAATCACCCCCAGTATAGATACTAAGGGACCTCAAACTCTGATTTACCCCACTCCCACCCCTACCCTTGTATAGATGGCAAGAGACCAAGTGTCCTGATCTCTCCTCTCACTCTTTGGCAGAGAACACATGGCCTAGCTCCCCCTGAAGCCAAAGTAACAGGGCCTCCAATGACCCAACATACTCCACTTCCACATACCTGAAGAAGTCCTCCCCCCAACATACCACCTACTATTTTGGTGAGTCAAAGATCAGGGTAGGAGAGACAGTAGAGAGCTGGCTATGCACATATACCTGGCAAAAGTCATGTGAGAGGTCAGCCAACCTCTTTACTTTGACTTGGGGAGAAGAGACAATAAGAGTATGTGACCTCTTCTATCTGTGTCAAGAAATTAGAGGATCAGAGCTCCAAGTCCTCTTACTCTCTGTGCCAAGAGGGGTGGATGGGAGATTGGCTTTCTGACGCCCTTTACTTACTGTGCTGGGGATGAGCTGAGAGAGGAGATCATGGCTCTGAGATTACTTGCTATCTGTGTTGGAGGGGGAATAAGAAATCTGAAGGCCCTTCATGTCTGTGCTTAGGGGATAGGAGGCAAGATCTGGACAAATGTCTAGGGCAATGCATGGAAACCAAAGAAATATAAAGAAGAAAACCAAACCAGCATAAAACATACAATAATCCACATGTCTAAAATTTAATTCATATTTGAATTCAATTTTTCAAGTCTTTAACATTCAAATGCCATCTGGCTTTATAGGAATTGAGAATAAAAACAACTAATGGCATTCCAATAGTAACACTCCTTTTTTGCTCTGATTTTAAAATGCACCATTATTCTTGTAAACTGAATTTGAATGTTTTCCACAAAATGCCACACTTTTGACTTACGATTAATGTGAGCACTTGTTAGAAAATATGAAAACAAATTCACCTTCCATTTCACCTCCCTTCTGCTAAAAAGTCCTGAGATACAGATTCAGCTTAATGGGAGTAAAAATGATTAAGGAAATACTAATTAATGAGCTTCAGTATGCAAATATCAACTGAACATGATTCTAGCAAGTCAACTTGGTGACCTTTAATGACCTGTTGTTATTTTTGTGAGTCCACAATTTCAAATGAATACGTGCAGGACTCAAATGGGACTAACAATATAGTTAATTAGTCAAAGATCCAACTTCTGTGTAATAATACAAACTTCTATGAATACTCATTACTTAAAAGAGGGTTTCCAAATGTAGATGGATCTTCGTGGAGTTCAGGTTAATGTTACATTTCATAAGAGTTAAAGATTGCACCTGCATAGTTAAGCTGAAATGGTTTAACATTGAACATCATTTTCTCATTATTTGTCTTTTTTTGTTTCATTGCCAGAGGCACGGTAAGAGCATTGAAATGTCATTTTGGATGAACTTTCATTATAGTAAGACAAGTAATTAGGAGGTAAAAAAAAAAACAGCTTGTCTACATATATTATAAACTTCTATGAGGAATGTTCTTCATTCTAAAGAAATATCACAAGGATCCTATACTCCATATATATGCCAAACCCAACAAAAGTAAATCATAGGTAAAATTGGTGTATATAAACTTAAATTAAATTTAATGTTAGAAAAGGCATTAAATGCAGAGTTTCACCATAAACTTCTTAAGAGAAGATATCTGCCCCATGTCATCAACTGCCAAAAATAAAGTCTTTTTTTAGTTTTCTCAAAAAATGTTCTCTGTATGTGCTGAACAGTGTCAATCAAAAAACTCAACAAACAAAACTCTTAAAAAAATATTTGAAAGATGCCCCATATGTCAGTCACTGAGAAGTAACATTAATTCTCAAGAGGATACATAGCTTCTCAAATACGTAACAGCAAAATTATCACCAAGTAAATCTCAACATCGATGTTTCAAAATTCTTCTTCAGGAGACATGAAAAGAGATTATGAAGGAGAATAATCAATTAAGTGTTAAAATAAAATGGTAGCAGCATGCTAAAAAAAAGATCATGTGACCAAACAGCAACTGATCAAAAAGGACTTATGTTTAAAGGACCAGCAAAATAAATCATGTAAACACCCAACAAAAATGATGATTTAAAGAGAAACTGACAAAATTATATTTTCATTCAGCCCTGATGGGGCAGGTGCAATTGTACAAGTTCAAGATTACTCCCCCGAAGAGAGGGCAATATAATGTCCAAAATACCCCACCTTAAAGAGTCACTAAAATGATGGTATTCCTATTCCATACAGTGGCTCATTTGGCTTAAACTAAACACTGTTTTCTTTTTCAACAGAATGTTACATACAAATCAAAGGGACTGCGATGGGAGCTGTAATGATTCCCAATATCACCAATTTGTATCTTTCCAACTTTGAAAAACCTTTTTATTTGATGTCTTGTTTGAAAATCATATATTGTTGTTGCAACATTGCATCAACGATGTACTCATGTTATGGACTAATTCCACTGAAGAACTTCAAGAACTGTTTCTTTGTCTTAACTTGTATGATCAAAATCTTCAATTAAATACTAATCTGATCAACATATGATTGCTTTTTTGGACATTAATATTAGATTTGGGGGGGGGATTGGATTTTGAATTACCTATTTTCAGGAAATATATATATGTTCCTCCATTTTGACAGTTGTTATCTACACCATTTGAAACACAACTTACCAATGGGGCAGTTCTTTGATAGGTAATTCTAAGTAAGAAAGGTGTTAGTAAGAAGTTCACTTAAAGATTACTCTCTTTACCTTAGAATACCATGTCACATAAGTTTAACACATCAGCGCTACTTAGAGTTGATGCATCATTTTGAGCTCAGTTAATTATTAGATCAGAGCCACTCATTAACTCACTCAGAGATTTATTCTTAAAACAAATATGAATTTTATTTTACATGAGGAAAGAATTTAATTGATCAAGTCATATTATAGATACAGGAAAAATAAAAATCAAAATGGTTTCTTACCAATGTGCTAAATCTGCCAGGGTCTCGGGCATGACATATTCTTGATAGCACAGCTGGCCCAAGCTTCTGGACTACACAGTATATATACTCTATGTCTCGTTGATCATTCATGGGCTTAGGCCCAAAAACCTAATACTATATTTTTATTTCAATGTAAGTCAAATTAAACTATCTTAGAGACACCTGGCCTCATGTATTATAATTACTAAAGAATTACATATATGTTACATGGCCAGGAGAGAGTTTAGCTATAAAAACTTATTTGATCTTTATATCAGATGAGTTTTGTCAAGCCACCTGGGTACTTTGATCTTGCTTCCATCAATCTATTTAATTGACAGAAGAGCACCTGATTACAGATTACTAACTTCAATACATAAGTAAGGAAATGTCAAAATACATAGGCATCGAGCATCTAAAACTCCTAATGACTAAATATGTGAAATACTATGTGCAATAGGCACATGTCTATACTAATTGTAAAAGTAAAAAAACATCATCATTTAGAGTTTGGTGCTAATTAACGCACAAACTCTGGGAGCATTGCCAAGCTAGAATACATCAATAATGAAGGTCATTCTTTGTTCCTTATCTTAAGAAAGCACTGACTATCTTCCTAGTTCTGACAGCTGCAGGTGGACCATGGGAGCTATAAGTAAAGAAGAGAAAAAAAAAACTAGACATGGCAACACCACACTAGTCATTTTAATGGTTCAGAATGATTCAGAGGTTACTGATTTTCATACTTCTGTGTTTAGAGGTACAGGGGACCTAGACACCATGTAAAGAGCTGATTTAAATTGGTTGCTATTTGATCACATGATTTTTTTAGCATACTGCTGCAATTTTACTTAGATCCTTAGGAATAAAAGCACTTAGGAGTAAAAGCACCCATATATGCGAGTATATGGCCAAGCACGAGCAGCTCTTATTTTAAAAACAGCAAATTCCACGCATATGTGCGCATGTGTGAGCTACAGAACACATGTAAAAAATGGGTACGTTTGGGGGCATTGCCTGGGTTAAATATACATATGCCTATAATGATGTATGTCAGAAGTGTCCTACATGTTGAGGTATGTGCACTCACCCACGTACATTTGCTATAGCTCGGTTATGCACATGGTCTTGAGAGAGACTTTTGATTTGTGATTTTGCGATTGCTAGGTAACTATCTCCTGCTGAGTGAAAGCAGGAACTGCCCAGAGAATGGGAGAAAGGCCCCTGGTGCAGACTGGGACCAACTGGGGTACACTGGGAAAGCCTTGCCCGTTCATTGTAGAACATGGAAAGGCAGGGTCACAGCGGGTATGCTGTAAGAGTACCAGGGAAAAGACCAGGGAATCAGGCTGCAACAAGCAACCTTCTGCATTCAACTGGTCTATCCCTGGTGGGATAGTCCAGTTGAATGGTCTATCCCTCTAACCATCTGGTGGTTAGAGGAACATATTGGAGGAAATAGGGACCTAAAGAGCCATGTGGGGAGGGGGGTTTGGAGGGGGTGAATCAGCAATATATTGAGGGATGTGAGACTTTCATGAATAGGTAAAACTTTCATTTCAATATGACTCTAATCACCATATGGGTACTCAGGGCTATAAGGATGAGAAGAGAGAGAGAGCAGAGGAGGAGGAGATACCCCACATATAGGTTATACAGAACAATGACTTTGTTTTTAGATCTGTCAGAGGAGCAAGTCATGTGCAGGTTCTGGTTTAATAAGGAAACTATACTGCATCTATGCCAGTAGTTAGAGCAAGAACTATAACCTACCAGCCAGAGGGGCCATACTTTGCTGGCACTTTCAAAACTCCTCTTGGAGATTATGTCTGGCATTAGCCAGTCTGCCACCTACATGTGTCTTGATCAGATCCTGGCCACCTTGCAAAAGAGAACAGGCCAGTATATAGCCTTCCCTCAGAGAAGACAGCCACAAGAAAAAATATTGACCAATTTCTATCAAGTGGCATGCTTTCCCTTGGCCAAGGAGGCTACTGATTACACATATATCTCTATAAGGGCACCAGGGACAGAAGAGGCTACCTACCACAACTACAAGAGTTTCCACTCCCTCAATATGCAAGTAATCTATGATGCTAAGGGCTTCATCCTGGGTATATTTCCCAAGTTCCCTGGATCCCTTCATGATACCTACATCATCCTGCTGTCAGGAATTCATGATCACTTTCAGGAAGGATACATCACCGGGGGCTGGCTTCGAGGTTGGAATGCCTTTATTGCTCGCACCTCATCCAAATAACCTTTGTGTATTCATCATCTCTAGCTGACCTGCCTGCCCAGGAGGACAGCTCTGACCTAGCCTAATCACCTAATCTGCTATCCAACCTGAAAGCCTATTGTAATTTTCTCCTCTGGCTACTCTGTTATAGGTGATACAGGCTATCCAATCAAAAGTCAGCTCATGATCCCTGTGGCCATCTCACTGAGATCTTTGTAGGTGTAATACAACAGGGTCCAACAGCTGATCAGAGCAGTCAGAAGAACATAAGAACATGCCATACTGGGTCAGACCAAGGTCCATCAAGCCCAGCATCCTGTTTCTAACAGTGGCCAATCCAGGCCATAAGAACCTGGCAAGTACCCAAAAACTAAGTCTATTCCATGTTACTGTTGCTAGTAATAGCAGTGGCTATTTTCTAAGTCAACTTAATTAATAGCAGGTGATGGACTTCTCCTCCAAGAATTTATCCAATCCTTTTTTAAGCACAGCTACACTAACTGCACTAACCACATCCTCTGGCAACAAATTCCAGAGTTTAATTGTGCACTGAGTGAAAAAGAACTTTCTCCGATTGGTTTTAAAAGTGTTGCATGCTAACTTCATGGAGTGCCCCCTAGTCCTTCTATTATCCAAAAGAGTAAATAACTGATTCACATCTACCCGTTCTAGACCTCTCATGATTTTAATTCTTTATTTATCATTTTTCATATTTCAAATATACAGAAATTTAACTCATCTTAATTATTCTGCAAACATATTCCATTGTATAAAGATTCTCAAAAATATATCATATAACAAGAAATCTTTAAACATAATTAAATCAAAAGAGAATCTACAATTGCATATTTAAACATAAGAAGAGTGTAAAATAAAAATTCACTCTCATAATGAGGTAATAAATGAGGCTATTTAAGGAAGTGAAATTAAGGAGATTAAATCATGAAATATAATTCGATAGCTATTCATAATATCAGCTGGATTATTTATAATAAGTACACTGTAACAGATCACTCACTTATATGTATCACCTCGTTAGCAGTCGTCTCATTAGGCAATGGAGTAGATGCAATGGGTTGTTGAGCCTCTACAAACTGCAATAGTTGTTCACATTGATAAAACACATATTCACACTCCCCCTTTTTTAACTCACATCTACACGGATAACGTAAGAAAAATGAAAAACCTAAGGAAATTACTCTTTGTCTCAATTTTAAGAATTCTTTTCGTCGTATCCTAGTGATGGGAGCCAAATCTGGGTACATTTTAACAGTTTGCCCATGAAAACTAGTTGGGAATTTTTGGAAATACTTTTTCATGAGAATACTTATATCTTTTGACACAATGAAAGAAACTATAAGAGTATTCCTGTGTAATATATCAGATGTAGAATCCTCCAAAAAATGGGTTAAGTTTGCTGGCACTGTAGATTTTTTTAATATAAAATAACACAAATTTATAGATGGCATTTCATTATCTGTATACAGCAATATTTCTCTAAGATATTTTTTAAAAGAAGTATAAGTCAACTCCCCTAAAACCTGAGGAAAATTGGTAATGCGAATATTTAAATGTCTAGCCTTATTTTCTAACATTTCTAATCGATGAGATATAGCCATTTGATCTTTAACTACCATTACATTTAACTTTTGAATCGTTTGCATATCATCTTCATTTTTCTTAACCTTTTGGGAAACTTCTGATAAATTAGTTTGAAATACATGCAATTTAGTTTGATTATCTAAAGTCATTGTGTCCATCTTATTTTCCAACCTGTTCACGGCGCCACTCAGACTCTTCACTGCATCCCAAATTGCCTCGAGGGTTACCTTCTCAGGCCTTGTTGTCATCTGCGTTGTTTCTTCCATAATAGGCTCCCTCCTGTTCAGCCATTTCATCCCTGGTTGGGGTGTGAGGCTGAGCAGACTGATCCTCGGAAGCACGTTGTACCGGTGGTGTTCTGTTATCTGGACTTAAGGACACCTCCTCACAGGGACTCCTAATCTGTCCTTCGACAGGAGTACCAATGGAATCATCGGTTCCTTGTTTCCCCAGCTGTGTCAAGAATTTGTGTATTTCTAATTGCGTTGAGGTTGAGGGTATAGGGTCCGGAGGGAAGACACAAATTTTCCCCTTCCTCTTCGCTGGCATACCTAGAACACTGTAAATAACATAAACAACTTGACTATGCAGCACATTCCTTATTAATTAATTTGAAATTGTCTTAAGCTCCGTCGGGCGAAGTCGGGCAAAGTCGCGCGTGCCCCTTTGGCGCACGCGGCTTCGACGACGCGCCGATTCGGCGACGCGCCGGAGGGGAGGTGCTTTTTCTAGTGTTCTTCCGGCGCCTCCCTCTGACGTCAGCAAAGCCGGCATCCCGATCCCTGTTGCCAAACAAGTAGATGGAAACAAATAGGTCTCACCGCGGCAAGGTAGAAAATTCAAATAGCCTCCCTCTCATGATTTTAAACACCTCTATCATATCCCCCCTCAGCCATCTCTTCTCCAAGCTGAAAATTCCTAACCTCTTTAGTCTTTCCTCATAAGGGAGCTGTTCAATCCCCTTTATCATTTTGGTTGCCCTTCTCTGTACCTTCTCCATCGCAACTATATCTTTTCTTAGATGCAGCGACCAGAATTGTACACAGTATTCAAGGTGCGGTCTCACCATGGAGTGATAGAGAGGCATTATGACATTTTTCAGTTTATTCACCATTCTCTTTCTAATAATTCCCAACATTCTGATTGCACACTGAACTAACAATTTCAATGTGTTATCCACTGTGACGCCTAGATCCTCCTAATATAGAACCTAACATTGTGTAATTATAGCATGGGTTATTTTTCCCTATAAGCATCACCTTACACTTATCCACATTAAATTTCATCTGCCATTTTGATGCCCAATTTTCCAGTCTCACTAGTTCTTCATGCAATTTATCACAATCTGCTTGTGATTTAACTACTCTGAATAATTTTATATCACCTGCAAATTTGATTACCTCACTCATCGTATTTCTTTCCAGATCATTTATAAATATATTGAAAAGTATGGGTCCCAATACAGATCACTGAGGCCCTCCATTGCCCACTCCCTTCCACTGAGAACATTGTCCATTTAATCCTACTCTCTTTTTCCTATCTTTTAGCCAGTTTGTAATCCACGAAAGGGCATCACCACCTATCCCATGACTTTTTACTATTCCTAGAAGCCTCTCATAAGGAACTTTGTCAAATGCCTTCTGAAAATCCAAGTATACTACATCTACTGGTTCACTTTTATCCACATGTTTATTAACTCCTTCAAAAAAGTGAAGATTTGTGAGGCAAGACTTGCCTTGGGTAAAGCCATGCTGACTTTGTTCCATTAAACCATGTCTTTCTATATGTTCTATGATATTGATCTTTAGAACACTTTCCACTATTTTTCCTGGCACTGAAGTCAGGCTAACTGGTTTATAGATTCCAAGATTGTTCCTGGAGCCATTTTTAAATATTGGGGTTACATTAGCCACCCTCCAGTCTTCAGGTACAATGGATGATTTTAATGATAGGTTACAAAGTTTTACTAATAGGTCTGAAATTTCATTTTTGAGTTTTTTAGAACCCTGGATGAATACCAACTGGTCCAGGTGATTTACTACTTTTCAGTTTGTCAATCAGGCCTACCACATCTTCTCGGTTCACCGTGATTTGGTTCAGTCCATCTGAATCATTACCCATGAAAACCTTCTCCAGTATGGGTATCTCCCCAACATCCTCTTCAGTAAACACCGAAGCAAAGAAATTGTTTAATCTTTCTGCGATGGCCTTATCTTCTCTAAGTGCCCCTTTAATCCCTCGATCATCTAATGGTCCAACTGACTCCCTCGCAGGCTTTCTGCTTCGGATATATTTAAAAAAGCCTTTACTGTGAGGTTTTGCCACTATGGCCAACTTCTTTTCAAATTCTCTCTTAGCCTGGCTTAAGCATTATCCTATTTTCTTCTGTTGGATCCTTCTTCCAATTTTTGAATGAAGATCTTTTGGCTAAATTAGCTTCTTTCACCTCACTTTTTAACCATGTCAGTTATCGTTTTGCCTTCCTTCCACCTTTCTTAATTTGTGGAAAACATCTGGACTGTGCTTCTAGGATGGTATTTTTTAACAATGACCATGACTCTTACACACTTTTACCTTTGTAGCTGCTCCTTTCATTTTTTTTCTATTTTTATCATTTTATCAAAGTTTCCCTTTTGAAAGTTTAGCTCAAGAGCCATGGATTTGCTTATTGTCCCCCTTCCAGTCATTAATTCAAATTTGATCATATTATGATAACTATTTTCAAGTGGCCTCACCACCATTACCTCTCTCACCAAATCTTTTGCTCCACTGAGAATTAGATTTAAAATTGCTCCCTCTCTCATCGGTTCCTGAACCAATTGCTCCATAAAACTGTCATTTATTCCATCCAGAACTTTATCTCTATAACATGTTTCGATGATACATTTACCCAGTCAATATTGGGGTAATTGAAATATCCCATTATTACCGCACTATCAATTTGGTTAGCTTCTCTAATTTCTCTTAGCATTTCACTGTCCATCTCACCATCTTGGCCAGGTGGATGGTAGTATACTCTTATCACTATAGTCTTCCCCACCACACAAGGGATTTCTACCCATAAAGATTTGTTTGTGCATTTAGTCATCGAGAGAATGTTTGGCCTACTCAAAACACGCTTCCACTATATGGATAGATCTTGGGGATGCCTCCTCTACAACTCAACCTTCGTCTGTGAGATCTTTCTAGTCTGCTGTTTGCTATATAACTTGTCCAAAACCAGATGCATGCCTTCTCTAGAGGGACTACATGAGAATACAGATGAAGAGGAGTGGGAGGGGGAGGAGCAAGTTCTCAGTCAGGAGGAATTGCATGAAATACATTGCCGCAGTCAACGGCAGGCTATACAGGAAAGGAACGCTCTGATACAAAAATATTTTCAATGGTGAAGGAATATTTATTTATTTAAATAAATTGTCAATTGCTATATATAAAGAAAATTAATATTTCTTAGGGCATCTTTTTTTTTCTGGGGTGGGGCACATGTAGAAACCTTAATCTGCCCATTGAGTGAGCTTCTCCACAGCAGACTTCTATCAATGCCGACACTGCCCTCACAGGGAAGAGGACCTAGGAGCTCAAGCATAATATGGAGGCTGCAGGAGGATTTTGCAGGAGGTGAAGTTACTGGCTGTATGGGCAGCAATGGTGATGCTGATGGCATGACAGGCCCTGGTTGCATCATGGTCAGGTGAGGTGAAGACTGATGATGGCCACGTGATGGTGCAGGAGTACCTTCAGTCTGTGGAGGTAGCAGCCATCACCCAGTATTGGACAGGATTCTGGGGGCTTCATGTGCACCCCTTGTCATAGTATGGAACTCGTGGTGGCTGTAGCTGCCAATGTGGCATATGTTCTAGCATCTTTCACCAGACAGCTGTCTGGGAATCAATGGCCTGGTGAAGGCCCCTTATTTCACGCTGCATTCCTTTCATTTAGACCCACATGTTGTTATCTTCTGGGGGTCAAGGATCTCTGGTTTGAGTGCTCCCACCTCTTCCATGACCCGGGCATTGAGCTTGATTAATAATCTCTCTGCTGAATTGGCCTGTGTGCTCTTTTTTTCAGGAGCAACTTGTTCTTCTGCTGAGGAGATGCTCTTCAGCTGCCCACCTGCCATCTCACCTGTTGGGGAAAGTAGAGCAGCTGTCTGTTCTTCCTACTTCTGTTCCTCCTGCTTCTCCAGCTCATCCTCTTCTTCTTCCTTCGGCTCCTCCTTCTTCGTGCCAGATGGCTTTTGCAGCTCTTCTCATGTGAGTCTCACAGCCTCTGCCTCCTCCTCTGAGGTATTCAGCAGCTGATGTATGTGCTGGTGAGTCCTTCTTTGGCCACTGGGTCCAGGCTAGTCAGTAAGCTGCCCCCAAGCAACAGTAATAGCTGTACATGTTTTAGATTCATATAATTGGTGTGTATGTATCACTGGAAGTTCCTTGTTTCCAAAAAATACAGTTACCCAATCTCTCTTTGAACACCTCCTGATACTCCTGTGAAACTCTCAAAACTGTACCTTTCTCTGGAAGTACATGCTGCTGCTCAGCTTGGCTAGTTGTAGAGGGTACTTTCTAACATCATGCACACTTGTAAAGGGTTGCTTACTGGTTCTGGATGTGAAGACCTGCAAGCCCAGCTCTTACATTCAAGCCACAGGGTAGAATTTGACAATGTCCCTATGAAGTGTCCATTTAGTTGGATCAGGAGTGGAAAGTGGGCAACAGTAGGTAATGTGTGTATACAGATATTGAGGCAACAATATAAATGCTTATATCATAGAAACATAGAAACATAGAAACATAGAAATGACGGCAGAAGAAGACCAAACGGCCCATCCAGTCTGCCCAGCAAGCTTCACATTTTTTTCTCACACTTATCTGTTTCTCTTAGCTCTTTGGTTCTATTTCCCTTCCACCCCCACCATTAATGTAGAGAGCAGTGATGGAGCTGCAACCAAATGAAATATCAAGCTTGATTAGTTACGGGTAGTAGGGGAAGTAACCGCCGCAATAAGCAAGCTACACCCATGCTTATTTGTTTTACCCAGACTGTGTTATTCAGCCCTTATTGGTTGTTTTTCTTCTCCCCTGCTGTTGAAGCAGGGAGCTATGCTGGATATGCTTGTAGTATCAGTTTTTCTTCTCCCCTGCCGTTGAAGCAGGATATGCATTGAAAGTGAAGTATCAGGCTTATTTGGTTTGGGGTAGTAACCGCCGTAACAAGCCAGCTACTCCCCGCTTTGTGAGTGCGAATCCTTTTTTCTTCTCCCCTGCTGTTGAAGCAGAGAGCTATGCTGGATATGCGTGAAGTATCAGTTTTTCTTCTCCCCTGCCGTTGAAGCAGAGAGCTATGCTGGATATGCGTGAAGTATCAGTTTTTCTTCTCCCCTGCCGTTGAAGCAGAGAGCTATGCTGGATATGCGTGAAGTATCAGTTTTTCTTCTTCCCTGCTGTTGAAGCAGGGAGCTATGCTGGATATGCGTGAAGTATCAGGTTTTCTTCTCCCCTGCCGTTGAAGCAGAGAGCTATGCTGGATATGCATTGAAAGTGAAGTATCAGGCTTATTTGGTTTGGGGTAGTAACCGCCGTAACAAGCCAGCTACTCCCCACTTTGTGAGTGCAAATCCTTTTTTCCACATTTCCTCTTGCTGTTGTAGCTTAGAGCGATGTTGGAGTCACAGTAACCATGTGTATGTTTATTGAATAAGGGTATTGTCTCCAGGCAGTAGCCGTCATTCTGGCTAGCCACCCACTCTTTATTGACGGCCTCTTGATTTTATGGATCCACAGTGTTTATCCCACGCCCCTTTGAAGTCCTTCACAGTTCTGGTCTTCACCACTTCCTCTGGAAGGGCATTCCAGGCATCCACCACCCTCTCCGTGAAGAAATACTTCCTGACATTGGTTCTGAATCTTCCTCCCTGGAGCTTCAAATCGTGACCCCTGGTTCTGCTGATTTTTTTCCTATGGAAAAGGTTTGTCGTTGTCTTTGGATCATTAAAACCTTTCAAGTATCTGAAAGTCTGTATCATATCACCTCTGCTCCTCCTTTCCTCCAGGGTGTACATATTTAGATTCTTCAATCTCTCCTCATAAGTCATTTGATGAAGACCTTCCACCTTTTTGGTCACCCTTCTCTGGACCGCCTCCATCTTGTCTCTGTCTCTTCGGAGATACGGTCTCCAGAACTGAACACAATACTCCAGGTGAGGTCTCACCAAGGACCTGTACAAGGGGATAATCACTTCCCTTTTCTTACTCGATATTCCTCTCTCTATGCAGCCCAGCATTCTTCTGGCTTTAGCTATCGCCTTGTCACATTGTTTCGCCGACTTCAGATCATTAGACACCATCACCCCAAGGTCTCTCTCCTGCTCCGTGCACATCAGCCTTTCTCCCCCCATCGAATACAGTTCATTCGGATTTCCATTCCCCATATGCATGACTTTGCACTTCTTGGCATTGAATGTCAGCTGCCATGTCTTCGACCACTCTTCCATCTTCCTTAAATCCCATCTCATTCTCTCCACTCCTTCCGGCGAGTCCACTCTGTTGCAGATCTTAGTGTCATCCGCAAAAAGACATACCTTACCTTCTATCCCTTCCGCAATGTCGCTCACAAAGATATTGAAAAGTACCGGTCCCAACACCGATCCCTGCGGTACACCGCTTAAAACCGCTCTCTCTTCAGAGAGAGTTCCATTTACCATCACACATTGTCTTCTGTCCGTCAACCAGTTTGCAATCCAGGCCACCACCTCGGCACTCACTCCTAAGCTTCTCATTTTATTCACCAGTCTCCTGTGCGGGACAGTGTCAAAAGCTTTGCTGAAATCCAAGTAGATGACATTGAGTGCTCTTCCTCGATCCAATTCCTTGGTTACCCAGTCAAAAAAGTCAATCAGATTTGTCTGACAGGATCTTCCAATGGTGAATCCATGCTGCCTCTGGTCCAGCAATTCTCCCGACTGTAGATAGTTCACTATTCTCTCTTTCAACAGTGACTCCATTACTTTTCCCACCACCGAAGTGAGGCTAACCGGTCTGTAGTTACCAGCCTCTTCTCTGTTCCCACTCTTGTGAAGCGGGACCACCACCGCTCTCCTCCAATCATTCGGCACCACTCCCGTTTCTAGGGATCTATTGAATAGGTCACACAGCGGACCCGCCAGCACATCTCTGAGCTCCCTCAGTATTCTGGGATGAACTTCATCAGGCCCCATGGCTTTGTCCACTTTCAGTTTCACCAGCTCTTCCCATACATTTTCTACTGTGAATGGAGTTACATCTACTCCATTCCCCTCCAGTTTCTTGTTAACTAGTGTCGGTCCTTCTCCAGGGTCCTCTTTAGTGAACACAGAACTGAAGTATTCATTTAATATTTCTGCCATTTCTTCGTCTCTCTCCACACATTGATCCTTTCCACCTTTCAATTTCACTATACCACTTTGAACTTTTCTCTTTTCACTGATGTATCTGAAAAATGTTTTGTTACCACTCTTTACCTCTTTGGCAATCCTCTCTTCCGCTTGACTTTTTGCCATCTTGATTAATTTCTTCGTCTCCCTCAGTTCTACCAGATATTCTTCTTTGTGTTCCTCCTTTTGGGATCTTTTATATTTCTTGAACGCTGTTCTTTTAGCCTTTATTTTGTCAGCCACCTCCTTTGAGAACCAGATAGGTTTCTTTTTTCTTTTGCTTTTCTTTACTTTTCTAACATATAGATTAGTTGCCTTGGTGATTGCTCCTTTTAGATTGGTCCACTGTTGATCCACATCTCTCTCGTTTTCCCAGCCTTTTAGTTCTTCCTCCAGGTACTTCCCCATTTCATCAAAGTCTGTGTTTTTGAACATCAAAACTTGGGTTTTTGTGCTTCTTTTCCATGTCCTTTTTGTGATATTAAACCATACCGTTTGATGATCACTGGTGCTGAGGTGGGCACCCACCTGGACGTCTGAGACATTATCTCCATTAGTGAGCACTAAGTCGAGTATAGCTCCTTCTCTCGTGGGTTCCATTACCATTTGTTTGAACAAAGCTAATTGCAGGGCATCTACTATTTCTCTACTATTATTAGATTCTGCAGATGGGATTCTCCAGTCTACATCTGGCATATTAAAGTCTCCAACGATCACCACTTCTCCTTTCTTTGCTATCCTGTGGATGTCTTCAATCAGATCTCTGTCCAGCTCTTCCTTTTGGTTTGGAGGCCTGTAAACCACTCCAATAAAAATGGATGCCCCATCTTTTTTTAAGTCGGCCCATAGTGCTTCTTCTTTGCCCCATCTTCCTTGCAGCTCAGATGCTTGGATATTGTTTCTGACATATAGAGCCACTCCTCCCCCTTTCCTATCCTCTCTGTCCTTCCTTAACAAGTTATAGCCTGGTATTGCCGTATCCCAGTCATGATATTCTGTAAACCATGTTTCCGTGACAGCAACAACGTCCAAGTCTGCCTCCACCATTAGGGCTTGCAGCTCTGGGATTTTATTACCCAAACTACGAGCATTTGTGCTCATAGCTTTCCAGCTTTCTTTGCTCAGGTTACTGCTGTTCCTGGACTCCTTTTGTGACCTATTTAGTTGAGTTTTGTTATCCACTTTTCTCTTTGCATTTGTGCAAGGGAAGATATTAATGCCTCTGATGACAGAGCCATCCATCACTGTGAGCTTTTTCCTTTGGTTTCTGATTTGGAATTTCTGTATGGATTGGGTTTTTTCTCTCTTTTCCGATAACATTTCAATCTTTTTCTCAAGGACTTCTTCAGAATTTAATACAGAGAAGGCATTTTGTACTTGTTGCACTTGATACAGTGTGTGTCTACGGAACACAGGTCTTATTCTTCCAGAGCCCACTGTAATACTTTTTAAGTTCATTAATGGCCTGTGTGAGTGGTGGGATAGAGTTGTGGGTTGCACAGCTTTCAATAATGGGTGTCTGTGGGTTACAGGTCTTATCCTACCTGAGCCCACGGTAAATCTCTTTTTTCTTGAGTTTTGGTTATTCAGTGGTAAGTGGAAATTATTTCCTGAATAATGTACCGTGGCTGAGACTATCTTTATTGAAGCTAATTCAGCTTTAAAGTCATCCAGCTCCTTTTCCAAGGTAGAGAGTTTTGAACAAAAGGGGCAAGCCTTAAGTTTCCATATGATTACCCTCAATATAAAGGCTCCACAGCAGTTGCATTGAATAGTACTCATTTAGGTAAGTTATTTGATTGGTGCACCTAAGGAATAATCAATTTACTAATTTATCTGGTTGCCTATTATGAAGTTAGGATGACTACATTAGAAATACAAACCTAGGGGTGGGTGGGCAGAGGGGTAGGGTGGGAGGGAGTTAAACAGTTTATACCTAGGTCAAGCTGGGTAGGGCAAGACACTTTCTTGTCCTTTAGCTAGTAAAAGATCCCACAGCACTTATATCCCAATTTGGAACAGATTATATGACAGCTATACAATTAGAGGGATACTGGGAATTTTTTTTTCTTTTTTTTTGGCTTTTTTGAATCTTACAACAATCTAATATCAAGAAACCAAACAGATTAGTATACAATATAATCAAGAAACCAAACTGATTAGTATACAACACTGGAATAGAAAGGGATTTGAAATCACAGAGCAGTTTTCTATACAGAATCAAACCAATATCAAGGAACCACAGATTATAATACTAGAATAAAAAGGGATTATGAAACACAGAGCAGTATTTCCAGAAACTAGTATCTTATCTGCACTGGAACAGTTGGCTCCTCTCCTGGGCTGTGCACAGTCTGTATTGTTTCTGCTGGCTCACAAGTTAGCTACCTCTAGCCACTGAGTGAGCCACACCCAAACTGGCTATACCTGGACTCTTCTGGATCTGGTCCTCTAGCTAGTAAATGTAAAGATCCTGGATCTGGTCCTCTAGCTAGTAAATGTATAGGATGCCACAGCACTTATAATCCCAAAATGAAACCGTTTATACCTAGGTCAAGCTGGGTAGGGCAAGACACTTTCTTGTCCTTTAGCTAGTAAAAGATCCCACAGCACTTATATCCCAATTTGGAACAATGGGAGCATGGAAAACTTGACTGTCCTCAAGCAAATATTCCAAAATGTATTCAGTGATTATTATGTATACTTTATTGGTGAAGAACTCCAATTCAAATTCCATCATTCTACATCATGCTTTGCCCTGGAAGTAGTTTATGTTACACAGAAAAGGACCAACTGGTCTATTGAGTCTGCCTAGCAAGCTTATGGTAGCATCCACCGCATCATACAGATCTCCCCTATAATGGTAGCATTAGAGGGTGGCATCTGTCATGCCGTACAAGTTACCCACATACTTGGTTTTCCCAAACTGTTAAAGTCAGGGCCCTTGTTTGTTGCTGTCTGAATCCAATTCCCCATTATCTCTTATCTCTTGCCTTGAAACAGAGAGCAATGTTGGAGTTACTTCACAAGTATAAGGCTTATTGGTTAAGGTAGTAACAGTTGCATCAGAAAATTACCTCCATGCTTATTTGTTTTCCCAACTATAAAATTCAATATCCTTCTTAGTTGCTGTCCGAAACTAATTCCCCTTTTCCTCTTTTCCACCTGCTGTTAAAGCAGAGAGCAATAATGAATTGCATCAACAGTAAGAAGGCTTATTAGTTAAGGATAGTAACTAGGGATGTGAATCGTTTTAGGACGATTAAAATTATCGTCCGATAATTTTAATATCGTCTTAAACCGTTATGGAACACAATACAATACAGATTCTAACGATTTATCGTTATAAATCGTTAGAATCGTGAGCCGGCACACTAAAACCCCCTAAAACCCACCCCCGACCCTTTAAATTAAATCCCCCACCCTCCCGAACCCCCCCCCCAAATAACTTAAATAACCTGCGGGTCCAGCGGCGGTCCGGAACGGGCTCCTGCTCCTGAATCTTGTCGTCTTCAGCCGGCGCCATTTTCCAAAATGGCGCCGAAAAATGGCGGCGGCCATAGACGAAAAAGATTGGACGGCAGGAGGTCCTTCCGGACCCCCGCTGGACTTTTGGCAAGTCTCGTGGGGGTCAGGAGGCCCCCCACAAGCTGGCCAAAAGTTCCTGGAGGTCCAGCGGGGGTCAGGGAGCGATTTCCCGCCGCGAATCGTTTTCGTACGGAAAATGGCGCCGGCCATACGCATATGGCCGGCGCCATTTTCCGTACGGAAAATGGCGCCGGCAGGAGATCGACTGCAGGAGGTCATTCAGCGAGGCGCCGGAACCCTCACTGAACGACCTCCTGCAGTCGATCTCCTGCCGGCGCCATTTTCCGTACGAAAACGATTTGCGGCGGGAAATCGCTCCCTGACCCCCGCTGGACCTCCAGGAACTTTTGGCCAGCTTGTGGGGGGCCTCCTGACCCCCACGAGACTTGCCAAAAGGAGCAGGAGCAGGATTCCGGACCGCCGCTGGACCCGCAGGTTATTTAAGTTATTTGGGGGGGGGGTTCGGGAGGGTGGGGGATTTAATTTAAAGGGTCGGGGTGGGTTTTAGGGGGTTTTAATGTGCCGGTTTTTCGATTTTTCGATTTTTAACGATTTTTAACGATTTTTCACGATATTTTACCCCCCCAAACGGCAACAATACGATTCCCTCCCCCTCCCAGCCGAAATCGATCGTTAAGACGATCGAGGACACGATTCACATCCCTAATAGTAACTGCCACTTTAGCAAGCTACCCCCAGGCTCTCTTTTACTCATTTCCATCCTCTAGTTTTTAGGGATCCACATTATTTATCCCATGCCCATTTGAAATCTTTCACTATTTTTGTTTTCACCATCTCCTCTAGAAGGGCATCTACCACCCTCTCCGTGAATAAATATTTCCTGACATTGGTTCTGAGTCATACTCCTGGGGTTTCATTTTATGACCTGTAGTTCTACTGAATTCTTTCCAGTGGAGAAGGTTTGTCGAATGTGCATCATTAAAACCTTTGGGGTACCTGAAGGTCTGTATCATAACTCCCCTGCATCTCCTCTCCTCCAGGGTATACATATTTAGTAGAAATGTGTTTTGGGTAAAAATTTCATGTCGGGTTTTGTTTCGGAGCCCCCCCCCCCCCCCAATGGGAATTTCATTTTTTCCATGGTTCGGGGTCTTTTTTTCGAGGGCCCTGATTTTCAGGTTAGCGCGCACTAACTAAAAAATTACTTTTTTCTGAAATTTCGGAAAAAATTCAATTGTTTTTCAGTTCTCCCGAACCATTCCAAATTAAGCAATTTCGTAGACATTGCTTAATTCGGGAAAAACAATTGCACATCCCTAATATTTAGGTCTTTCAACCTCTCCTAATAAATCATTTGATGGACACTCCCCACCATTTTTGTCACCCTTCTCTAATTATTGTATGCCCTTGCCCTAAATTGTATGTCGGCAAAACTGCACGTATTCTGAAAATCCAAATTATAGAACACCATTCATGCATCCTGTACAGAAGCCCCACTGGTATCACAATGGCTTTCCATTCCCCATTCTCTTACAGATTTAAGATTTTTTGTAATTGATGCCATCAGCTCCTCTCCTAGGGGCGGTAATTTCTCTGCACAATTATTGCGCAGGGAATAGCAATGGATTTTCACTTTGCAATCTCTTTCCCCAAAT
This sequence comes from Rhinatrema bivittatum, assembly GCF_901001135.1. Classification (NCBI taxonomy): domain Eukaryota; kingdom Metazoa; phylum Chordata; class Amphibia; order Gymnophiona; family Rhinatrematidae; genus Rhinatrema; species Rhinatrema bivittatum. The sequence goes on along the minus strand of NC_042617.1, from coordinate 83,857,374 downwards.
GGTTTCAATGCTGATGTAGAATGGATACATTTTTTATAACATCATATGATATTATGACTGCATTGCTTGTACTGATCATATTCTGACTATACCATTTGTATCTATGTTACTTTTACAAATTAGGTTATATGTCTCTGATAGTTTCAATCTCAATTGGTCCTTTCATGGTCATGTGATCCCTTTTGGGCTTGGACGTAATAGTGTTTTGGCATCAAAGCCAAGCTTTTTAAATGTTTGTATTTAATCGGAATGTGTAAGGACTCCTGCCATGACCATGGTAAACACTGAAGGTTCATAAGAACATAAGAGCATAAGATATGCCATACTGGGCAGACCAAGGATCTATCAAGTCCAGTATCCTATTTCCAACAATGGCCAACCAAGTCACAAGTACCTGGCAAGTACCCAAACATTAAATGAATAGATGCCAACTACTTACTCTTATTGATTAAAAGCAGTCTATGGACTTCTGCTCTAGGAAGTTATCCAAACCTTTTTTAAACCCAGCTACATTAACTGCCATAACCACATCCTCTGACAGTAAATTCCAGAGCTTAATTATACATTGAGTGAAAAAGAATTTTCTCTGATTTGCTTTAAATGAGTTATTTGCTAAGTTCATGGAGTGCTCTCTAGTCCTTTTATTATCCAAAAGAGTAAATAACCAATTCACATTTACCCGTTCCAGTTCTTTCATGATTTTGTAGACTTCCTTCATATCCCCACTCAGCTGTCTCTTCTCTAAATTGAACAGCCCTAGCCTCTTTAGCCTTTCCTCATAGGGGAACATTTCCATTCCCTTTATCATTTTGGTTGCCCTTCTCTGTACATTCTCCAGTGCAACTATATCTTTTTTGAGATGCTGCAACCAGAACTGCACACAGTGTTCAAGGTGTGGTCTCACCATGGATCGATACAGAGGCATTATGACATCTATCATTATATTCATCATTCCCTTCCTAATACTTCCTAATATTCTGTTTGCTTTTTTGACCACCACAGCACATGAAGCCAACAATTTCAATGTATTATCCACTATGATACCTAGATCTCTTTCCTGGGTGGTCTAATGTGGAACCTAACATCGTGTAACCACAGCAAGAGTTATTTTTCCCTATATGCATCACTTTGCACTTATCCACAATTTCATCAGCCATTTGGACACCCAGTCTCACAAGGTTTTCCTGCAATTTATCACAATCTGCTTGAGATTTAACTACTCTGCATAATTTTGTGTCATCCACAAATTTAATGTTGCACTTGGCGGCTTGCGGCCTCCTGCAAGCCGTCACATTCACCTTGATGTTTCCTGACACTGGGGAAGGCTGCCTGTGGAGCGGAAGCTCCAAACACATGCCTCCACCTGCTTGTATAGCTGCCACTGCAATCTCACCACTCCCAACGCACTGCTCCCTTAGGTGTGCATGAAGCTATCATGCCCTTCTTAAAGGGCCAGTGGAGGGAAACAGGAACTGGTGCCAATTGATGACCTCACCACCCCAGGACCATTTAAGGCCAGCTCCTGCTTCCAGTCTTCTCCTTGGCAATAGGTCGACTCCTTTTGCAGTAGCGGATTGCCTGCATTCCTGGTTCCTGAATCATGTTCCTCGCTTCCTGACTCCTTCTGCTGTTCTTAGTTCTTGTGTTCCTGTTCTGGATCCCTGGCTGGTGGTTTATCCTGAGTTCTGGTCTAGCTGGCCCTTCTCTTCTTCATCTGGCTCCAGCATCCTGCCTTCTATCTGTAGTCCTCTTCCTCCTCCTCGTCTTCCCTTTGGATTGATCTTCTGGTTTTGACCCTGGACTGGACACTGACCTTGTGCTTTGATGCCTGCCTCTGACCCTGGCCTGTATACCTACTTTGCTAATCTTCTCCTGACCTCTGGCTGTTTTTCTGCTATCCCATCAGTGTGTTGGCCATCGTGTTCCTGACTGCCTGTTCTTTCACCACCAAGGAGGCTCCCACCTAAGACCAGCCAGCCCCAGCACTCGAGGGCTCAACCTAAGGGTGGTATTGGTGAAGCTCCAACTGGGCCTCTGCTTCCACCAGCTCCACCTGCCAATGCTGAGGACCTGTGGGGCTCCTCCCCACAGTTAGCGCCAACTCCCCCTTGGCCAAAGGGTCCACCACCACAACATTTAAGCACCTCATGCCCCATTTCCAGATCATTTATAAATATGCTTATTCCTTTCACTGGTTACCTAACTAGTTGTCCTCACCTTTTATGACTAATGTTTATTTGTTTTCTCTATAGTGTTTTCAGCTAATGCCTGCACAGTCCCTCCCGATGCAGACTTTGTTGGTGAATCACGGTGTCCGTGTTGGGGAACATATTAACCTTTACTTAATGTGCATTGGAACTTTGGAGTTCAATCAGCAATAAAGTGTTTATAATTATCACTGAATACTTTTTGGAATATGTGTTTAAGAACAGTTAATTTTTTGTAAAGGAGAGTTACCACAGGTTGGTAAAGGGAAAAAAACAAGTCCCAGCTGTTGCGCCGGGAGGTGGACCCTTGGCCTAGTGCAGGATTGGTAGGCTCCCTGGTCAGACCCAAAGAGCGCCTGCCACCAGGAGGCGGAGCACAAGAGGAGACAGAGGCTAGCTGGAGCTTCACCACTAGCAACCCGCGGTTCCCTCAGGTTGAGCCCTTGGTTACCCGGGCCGCCTGGTCTTAGGTGGGCCTCACAGGATCTCCTTGAGAGAAAGTTCAGAGGTGTGCCCACCACAATCAAGGGTGTGCAGTCGATGTTCAGGCTAGAAGTCTGGGGTGCCAGAGAAGGCCAGAAAAGAGTCTCTGAATGTATGGCAAGGATCAAGGCCAAAGCAGGGGTCAGTACCAGTGGTCAGTCTGTGGATAGTCAGCCAAAGCAGGGGTCAATACCAGTGGTCAGTCTGTGGATAGTCAGCCAAAGCAGGGGTCAGGTTACAGGCAGCAGTCAGACGTGGTCAGAGGTCAGCCAGAGGTGGGTTCCAGGCAGCGTGCAGACGTGGTCAGTGATCAGGCAGAGGTCGATTCCAGGCAGTGTGCAGACGTGGTTAAGGAAATAGGCAAAGGTCAAATCCAGGCAGCGATCAATGTAGCCAAGAACAGGCAGAGGTCAGTACCAAGAAGACAGTCCAAGAGGTACTACCTGGGGAGACAAAGGAACAGGAGAATGCAGGAACCGAAGGATGCTGGAACAGAGGGATGCTGGACTGAAGGACACTGGAACAGGACTGGAACGAGACTGGAACAGGACTGGAACAAGACTGGAACAAGGTTGGAACGAGACTGGAACAAACACTGGAAATGCAGAGGCAAGCTAGAAACAGCATGATCGACCCAATTGCCAAGGCAAGGAAGTGCAGGCAGGCACTTCCTTTTAAGCAGCTTCAATTAGGGCGCATCATGAAGTTGGGATCTGCCCCTGGCCCTTTAAGAGGCCGGGCGGTCTGCATGCACACGCCTAGGGACGGGGGCGCGGCCGATGCCTTGGAGGATGCCGAGCCCCGCCGTGAGGCCTGGCTGGAAGTGGAAGGCCCAGCGACCGCCGCCGTGGGACGCCGAGGCCTAGCTGCACTCGCTACTGAAGCAGGGGAGGATGACCTGCGGCCCGTTGAGAACTTTGTGAGGTGAGCAGGCCTGGGCGTGGGCCAAGCGACGACGGAGTGCTCAACACTAGCCCTGACATGAGCTGTGTTTCACAGAACTGCTGTCTCAAGGGGGCATTAAAGCTAAAAATGAATGAGTAGAAATTTGCATAAATAAATGTGAGGTAGAACAGAGAATAGGTAGGAATATATTTGAATAAATCATGCATACAGGTAATTAAAAAACGCTCTAGTTATAGTTCTCAAAAAGTAGCAGAGTGCTACCGAAGCACCTACAATATTTTGTTTATTAGAAAAATCCATATCTAAGTTTTAAACATAAAATAAATACATAAATAAATAAATGAATGAAGCAACAAAAAACTTTACTTAAAGTTTACTTAACAGTTTAGTAAAGAGAAGCACAGTAGAGTCTAAAACAGAATAAGTATTGGGCAGAGAAATGAGAGAGGAAAAACCGCACCAAAATGTCACAGGGCATAAATGATCCAATCAATTCACGTGATGACAGTAACTTAGGAAATAAAACGTTATATGCAAGACAGCCACTCAATTTCTAGGTTGAGACCTGCAGGGGTGACTGTCTGTAATTGAAAAATCCAGCATTGCTCTCGGCGCTGCAAAAGGGAAGACAGATTGCTTCTGCAGGGGTTAGGGGGACAGTTTTCAAGAACAAAAAAAAAAAAGGTTTGTAATGGAATGTTGAGATTAAATCCAGTGAAAACAAGAGGAGCAGTAATATGGGAGTTTCTGATGTTAGAGCAATGCTCAAAATTCCGGGTTTTAATTCTGCGACAGGGATGCCTATGTAAAGAAGAGGACATGGGCAGAAAATCCCATAGATAAATCCATCAGAGTTACAGTTGTAAAAATACTTAAGATTTTATAAACATTAGATGGATTGGAAAAAAAAGGATGTGGATAAAGAAAGGGGACATGCTTTGCAACCTAAACCAGTTGTATGGCCAGGGGATGTAGAGGGAGAGTTAGAAATGGTATTGTAATGGAGGTCCGAGGACACATGGGTGTCTTTTAGGTTTCTACCTCATTTAAAGTAGGGATATGCATTCGTTTTTTACGAATTAGACAATGTCACCGATATTGTCTAAATCGTAATGGATCGGATGTGCCAAAATTTTTGCCGAAATTTCAGCAAATTTCGTGATAGTGCGCACTAATGGAGTTACTGCACACTAAGTGCCGGATTTTAAAAGGGTTACGCGCTTAAGTTAAGCGCGTAACCCTTAAAAATAAACCCTGCGCGCACCGAGCCTATTTTGCATAGGCTCAGCGGCGCGTGCAAGCCCCAGGATGCATGTAAGTCCCGGGGCTTTGCTAGGGGGCGTGTCGGGGGGGGGGGGGGCGGCGTGACATTCGGGGCGTTCCGGGGAGCGTTCAGGGGTGTGGTGCCGGCCCGGGGCATTCCGGGGCGTGACCGAAGTCTCCGGACCAGCCCCCGGGTTGGGTGATGGCACGGCAGCGGGCCATCGGCGCGCGAGTTACGCCTTCTTTGAGCAGGCGTAACTTGTGTGATAAAGGTAGGGGGGGTTAGATAGGGCCAGGGGGGTGGGTTAGGTAAGTGAAGGGAGGGGAAGGTGTGGGGGGGTGGATGGAACGGGCAGCGCGCACAGGGCTCGGAGTGCAAGTTGCACAAATGTGCACTACCTTGCACGCGCTGACCCCGGATTTTATAAGATAGGCGTGGCTACGCGCATATCTTATAAAATTCGGCATACTTTTGTTCACACCTGGTGTGTGAAAAAGTATGCGCATGTGCTGTTTTTTAAAATGTACCCCAGTATATTTGTTAGTGTGCAGTAATACCTATTAGTGCACACTGTTTTTCTAGCTAATGAACTCCTCTGAATTGATACTTTTTACTTTTTAAGTTGCATTTTTTAGTGCGCACTTACATTAGTTACAGTGCAATAATATATACTTAGTGTGCTATAAGTTCTATTAGGGCACACTAACTCTATTGTTAGTGCGCACTAACTAACCTGTTAGTGCACACTAACAAGCTTTAATGTGCATTAACATCTAACTAGTGCACACTATGGGGCAGATTTTCAAAGGGTTACACGCGTAACCCCGAAAACCTGTCCCTGTGCGTGCCAAGCCTATTTTGCAAAGGCCCGGCGACGCGCGCAAGCCCTGGGACGCGCGTATGTCCCGGGTGTTTGAAAAAGTGGCGGGAAGAGGGCGAGGGCTTGGGTGGGGTGCCCGTCCAGGGGTGGTCCAGGGGTGGTCCGGGGGTGGGACTGAGGACTCTGGCACAGCGGCCGTGCCAGGGGTTCACGTGCTGGCACTCGGGCCAGCACGCACAAGTTACACCTTTCCGGAGGCAGGCGTAAATTACAAAATAAAGGTAGGGAGGATGTAGGTAGGGCTGGGGGGTGGGTTAGATAGGGGAAGGGAGGGGAAGGTGGGGGGGGGGGGGGTGGAAGGAAAGTTCCCTCTGAGGCCGCTCTGATTTTGGAACGACTTCGGAGAGAACAGGGAAAGCCATTGGGGCTCCCCTAGTGCTCAGTGCGCACAAGTGTGCACCCCCTTGAGTTCGCCAACCCCAGATTTTATAACATGCGCATGGCTGCACATGCATGTTATAAAATCAGGCATAGATTTGTGCGCGCTGGGTTATGCGCACAAATCTACACCGATGCGCATGTTATAAAAATCTGGCCCTATCTCGTTCGGTGTGCTGTGCACTAATGCTGAGATAGTGCGCACTAACTGGTTGTTAATGTGCATTAAGGCTCGTTAGTGCGCAGTAACGCACTTTGCTGGAAATTGCCGAAAAAAAACAAACGTGTGAAAACAAAAATGTTCATGGAGTGACCAATCCAAAGTCCGACACAATATCTTTAGATGAAGTACATCTCTAATTTAAAGGCAAAATGGGGGAGATTGAAAAGTGGCAAGGGAGCAAGAAAATGCCAATGATGATGAACAATTTGGCAAATTTAACTAGAACAGGAAGAAAAAAGGACATAGGTGACCACATCAGAGTCTCCAGTGTTACAAGTCAGAAACATTAGGTCACAAAATGCTTGTTTGAAAGCTGTCTTCACAACCTGAAAAGGATATCCGTGGGATAGAAAGTCATTTAACATTGTATGGGCATGATAGCTGAAGTCATCCTGAGAGGAAAAAAGTCTTCTGAGGTGAAAAAGCTGGTCAATTGGGCTATTATGTCTAAGAAATCAGGGATGAGATTTATCTGAAGATTTTTTATAGATGGAAATTACCGAGGAGTGGTCTACTATATAGATTAAAATGTCCAGGAATGCAATGGAGGACTGAAAATAAAAATGTAAACGCAGATCATAGGAGTTCAGCCAATTATAAAATAGAAAAAAATTAAATAATCAAAACAGAACTGATACAAAAAATGTCATCGCTATATCTATAAAACAAAAACAAAAAAGAGTGAAATAGATCCCGCACAAAAATAGTGCAATAAACACAAAAGGGATCTGCCAATTTACATCCAAAAAACCACCACTCACATCAACACTTATTTATTGAATAAGTTTTTAGTATGTTTTATTTTTCTTATTCTTTTTTTATTATTGATAACCACATCAGCAAGCCTGACAAAGTGCCTTATCACTACCAAGGCCATCCGGACTATTCAGTCATCTGCAATTTTGTTGATTAACATCTGTTTTCAAGTGTGTTTTATCCTTTCAATTTCAAATAATATCAATGTTCATATTTTCAATAGAAATATCTGTCTTATCCCATTAATGGCTATATTGATGCCAGGTGAAAGAAGATTGATATAAGAACTATGATTCAAAGGCAGTGTATATAAGCAGGCTGTATCTGGGGCCATGGTTGCTCCCATGGCAGTAACTGTGGATCTGTTGAAAAAAATTGCCCTTGAAGGGAAAAAATATATATTGTGTGAAAGCTATCCCAATAAGCTCAACTAGGAAAGATGTGAGGACTCAAGGGTCAGGAGGGTGGGAATCAAGTGTAGACTGAACTAAATTAATAACCATATTTCAGGGATATTGGTATAGTGATTCTGTATCCAGTGTGATCAGGTAAATAATGTCTGTGAAGAGGGAAATGGAAGAGAGCAGAGAAATCATACGGCTGGAGTCTTGGACACAGGATGGGCTCTGCTGAACAAAGGCTTGAAGGAATTTGTCAACAAAAGTAGAAACGGGTTCTAAGAAAGAGCCAATACTGGCTATGTTAGGGTAGCCAGGCAGGTGGGTCATAGATTTATGGATTTTGAGTGGGTTATATAAAACTGGAGTGATTGGATGGCTCTCAGCAAGGAAAGCTGCTTCACATGGAATGATGAATCGGGCAAGAGATGCTTCAATTACCTGTAATTATGTTTTATTCAATTATGTTCTTACCTAATCTCTCTTCCACCATACACTTATTTGTGCAATTTTCCACTCTTATCCATTTTTTAGCTTTAATGCCCTCTTGAGACAGCGTTTCTGCAAAACACGGCTCGTGTTGGGGCCAGGACTTGTTTTTTTCCCTTTACCAAACTGCAGTAACTGTCCTTTACCAAAATGCTTTTTCTAAGCTGAAATTGTGTGGCCTTTCTGAATAAAATAATCTTTATTTCATTCTACAATTTGTGGTGGACTATAAATTGATTGTTAACAACTTATTTATTCTTTTGTTGACATTTGTCCCCAAAACAAATATGTAAATAAAGACCAATGATACAGATTTCGAATACAATGGCACTTGTTCTATAGTTCTTTCTTTTCTCCTACCCCTCCACAATTTCAGCCTGGTTCTCCCACCCTCTTTGATGGTTAATTATACTGGGGTGGTTTGTCCACAAAAATCCTTACTCAGAAAGAAGAAATACTTGCAAAAGAGAAAAGATACACAAGAGAACTTATTATAGTTTCCTGAATGTAATAACAGTTACAGTAGTTAGAAAGAACACTATGCACAGTTCATAAACTAATAAATGACAAAAATGCTGACTGGCTAAACACCGCACTACGATTACATGTCCCTCAAAAAAATCTCAGAACAGCCAATAAAGCTCTGCTAACCATACCCTCCGGCAAAACAGCAAAGTTGACCCAAGTTAGAGAGAGAGCACTATCTTTGGCAGGACCATTATTATGGAACACATTACCACTGGAATTAAGACTAATGAAGGAATTAAAACTCTTCAAAAAAAGCTTAAAAACATGGCTCTTCAAAAAAGCTTTTCACAGTGAGGTCATTGAATAGCCACACATACACACAGCTGAAAGTCATCTATAAAAAAGCAGAATTGCTCATTTTATTATTTACTCATAATTAAGTATTAAATTAGAAAGACAGTATAAACATATATGATTATCCTAACAATCATATAAATAGTAATCTCAACCCATTCCCTATTTAGAGCATATTATTGAACTATGTAACCATATAATATTGGCACGCTATGGATAATTTAGGAACCAAACCAAGCCTATTTTGTGCCTGTGAACCGTTGTGATGGTGCATTACTAAACGACAGTATAGAAAAGTTTTAAAATAAATAAATAAATAAATAGACATATTACAAACCAGAAAATCAGGAAATGGAATAGCCATATCTCAGGTAGAATAGATAGGAAATGGTTTCTAAATAAAGCATACAAGATGAATGATAAAACTCAAGAGACGTGCAAATTAGTCTTCAATATTAAGCAAATTAACAAAGTTTGGATAGAAGGACCATCGTACTACCCAGAGATATATAAACATAACTTATGTTCAATAATTATACCGGTAAGGGTCACTTATTAGGGGTGTGCATTCGTTTTTGCCGTATTGGAGATCAGCAACGGATATTGCACTATTCGTAGTATTCGTGGGGAAGTATTCCCCACAAATATACGAATCTTTGCCGAATTATACGGCCACCTAAATAAAAATTTAAACAAACCCCACCCTCCTGAACCCCCTCAAGACTTACCAAAACTCCCTGGTGGTCCAGCGGTGGGGTCCAGGAGCCATCCCCTGCACTCACACCCTCGGTGCCGGTTTTAACATGGCGCCGATAGACTTTGTCACAGGGGCTACCGGTGCCATTGGTCAGCCCCTGTCACATGGCCATCGGCGCCATCTTGTGCTCCTACCATGTGACAGGGGCTGCCCAATGGCACTGGTAGCCCCTGTGACATAGTATGGGCAAAGGCTATGGGCACCATTTTGATTACTGGCATCGGATGGCTGGAGTGCAGGAGGTCACTCCGGGACCCCCGTTGGACCTCCAGGGACTTTTGGCCAGCTTGGGGGTGCCTCCTGACCCACACAAGACTTGCCAAAAGTCCAGCGGGGGTCCAGGAGCGACCTCTTGCACGCCGGCCGTCCGATGCCAGTACTCAAAATGGCGCCGATCGCCTTTGCCCTCACTATGTCACAGGTACCGACGGTCGGCCCCGTGACATCGTGAGGGCAAAGGCGATCGGCGCCATTTTGAATACTGGCAGCAGATATATCCGAAGCAGAAAGCCTGTAAGGGAGTCAGTTGGACCGTTAGATGATCGAGGGGTTAAAGGGGCACTTAGAGAAGATAAGGCCATCATGGAAAGATTATATGATTTCTTTGCTTCGGTGTTTACTGAAGAAGATGTTGGGGAGGTACCTGTACTGGAGAAGGTTTTCATGGGTAATGATTCAGATGGACTGAACCAAATCACGGTGAACCTAGAAGATGTGGTAGACCTGATTGACAAACTGAAGAGTAGTAAATCACCTGGACCGGATGGTATACACCCCAGAATTCTGAAGGAAATAAAAAATGAAATTTCAGACCTATTAGTAAAAATTTGTAACCAATCATTAAAATCATCCATTGTACCTGAAGACTGGAGGATAGCTAATGTAACCCCAATATTTAAAAAGGGCTCCAGGGACAATCCGGGAAACTACAGACCAGTTAGCCTGACTTCAGTGCCAGGAAAAATAGTGGAAAGTGTTCTAAGCATCAAAATCACAGAACATATAGAAAGACATGGTTTAATGGAACAAAGGCAGCATGGCTTTACCCAAGGCAAGTCTTGTCACAAATCTGCTTCACTGTTTTGAAGTTAATAAACATGTGGATAAAGGTGAACCAGTAGATGTAGTATACTTGGATTTTCAGAAGGAGTTTGACAAAGTTCCTCATGAGAGGTTCTAGGAAAAGTAAAAAGTCATGGTATAGGTGGTGATGTCCTTTCGTGGATTACAAACTGGCTAAAAGACAGGAAACATGGAGTAGGATTAAATGGACAATTTTCTCAGTGGAAGGGAGTGGGCAGTGGAGTGCCTCAGGGATGTGTATTGGGACCCTTACTTTTCAATATATTTATAAATGATCTGGATAAAAATATGATGAGTGAGGTAATCAAATTTGCAGATGATACAAAATTGTTCAAAGTAGTTAAATCACAAGCAGATTGTGATAAATTGCAGGAAGACCTTGTGAGACTGGAAAACTGGGCATCAAAATGGCAGATGAAATTTAATGTGAATAAGTGCAAGGTGATGCATATAGGGAAAAATAACCCATGCCATAGTTACACAATGTTAGGTTCCATATTAGGTGCTACTACCCAAGAAAGAGATGTAGGCATCATAGTGGATAACACATTAAAATCGTCGGTTCAGTGTTCTGCAGCAGTCAAAAAAGCAAACAGAATGTTGGGAATTATTAGAAAGAGAATGGTGAATAAAACGGAAAATGTCATAATGCCTCTGTATCATTCCATGATGAGACCGCACCTTGAATACTGTGTACAATTCTGGTCGCCGCATCTCAAAAAAGATATAATTGCAATGGAAAAGGTACAGAGAAGGGCTACCAAAATGATAAGGGGAATGGAACAGCTTCCTTTGAGGAAAGACTAAAGAGGTTAGGACTTTTCAGCTTGGAGAAGAGACAGCTGAGGGTGATATGATATAGATGTTTAAAATCATGAGAGGTCTAGAATGGGTAGATGTGAATCGGTTATTTATGCTTTCGGATAATAGAAAGACTAGGGGGCACTCCATGAATTTAGCATGTGGCACATTTAAAACTAAACGGAGAAAGTTCTTTTTCACTCACCACACAATTAAACTCTGGAATTTGTTGCCAGAGGATGTGGTTAGTGCAGTTAGTATAGCTGTGTTTAATAAAGGATTGAATAAGTTCTTGGAGGAGAAGTCCATCACCTGCTATTAATTAAGTTGACTTAGAAATTAGCCACTGCTATTACTAGCAACAGTAACATGGAATAGACTTAATTTTTGGGTAATTGCAGGTTCTTATGGCCTGGATTGGCCACTGTTGGAAACAGGATGCTGGGCTTGATGGCCCCTTGGTCTGACCCAGTATTGCATGTTCTTATGTTTGCATTTGACTTAAGTATATATTTTTATAAATATTATATAAGCATCTTAAAAAATCTTTAACAACTCTCCCATGGATACTTACCATCCCAGAACCAATGATTATAAGTGACCCTTATCAGTATAAATATTGAACATAAGTTAAATTTATATACCACAGGGTGGTATGATGGTCCTTCTCTCCAAACTTTGTTAAGTTGCTTAATATTGGCGACTACTTTGCACATACCTCTTGTGTTTTTTCTAAATAAAGCATTCATTACAATTTACCAAGAAACTCAATCCTCACATTAGAAACCATATTCTGTACATATTTTACATGTAATAACATTTTCCTTCAGAAAGTCCATTTCACAAGAAAACCAAAATTTCACTCAGCAGCTAGATCAGGTTCAAGCAGGGGATGTAATAAAAGCTTATTTCAAGAAAATTATACTTACCAAAGTTAATTTTCTTGTACCAAATCTGACAATTAGCAAGTGCGCTTCAATAGTATGACTGGTATCTCCATTGTCTCTCTGCCTTGCTGCTATAACCTTCATGATGCACCTTGGGGGTGTTTGTGCCACTCAGCCTTGCTGTCAAAGACAGAATTTACATCTTGGGGTTTTTTTTTCTGCCACTGTGCCTTGCTGCCTTACTCCTTACTCCTTAATCCTTGAGTTGCTCTTTCTAGTCTGGAGGGTTGCTTTGCAGCTCTCATGTTGTTTTGATGTCTTGATGCTACTTTTGTGCTATGCAGACCTTTTATCAGTGCCTTGGGTTTTTTCTTGACACCTTTTCTGCTTTATTACCCCTTTATGATGCCTTAGGATGCTGATGCCACTTTTGGTACCAGTTTGCCTCTCATGCTGCCATCAAGGCACTGTTTCTAGTGCCCTTTTTTGGAGCCTTGGGGTATTCTTCCCATGCTAAATGTTTTGTTTGCTCCTCTGTTGATGCCTTGGAGAACTGCTTACAATGCTGGTACCCCTTTGCTCCTTTAGAGAGCCTTAGAATATTCATGGCACTTTTAGTGCCACTTTGCCACAGTCTAGGTAGTTTGGAGTTTCTCCCCTTTCTGAATATTTCTTCCCAGAAGTTCCATGAAAATTGATGAGGAAACCCCAATTCTGGAGCCCAAAATAAGCTTCAATGCTTCCCCCAAGGAATATAATGACAAATGAAAAAAACAAATCAAACAAATAAATATATATATATATTTATCGGGGTCCCCAATAAATATAAATATATATATATATATATATATATATATATATATATATATATATATATATATATATATATATATTGGGGTCCCCAGAAAACAAACGGACAAAATGAAACACACTTTTTCTTCTGCACATCCCCCTAGGAATCACCAGCTAGGAAAAGGATCAGGCATCATCACAGACAATACATTGAAATCGTTGACTCAATGTGCAGCAGCAAGCAAAAAAGCAAAAAGAATGGGGTAGATTTTCAAAAATGGCACATTCGTGTACTTTTGTTGGCGCTCCAGGCGCCAACAAAAGTACGCGGGATTTTAGTAGATACGCGCGTAGCCGCGCGTATCCGCTAAAATCCTGGATCGGCGCGCGCAAGGCTGCCTATTCCGTGTAGCCGGTGCGCGCCGAGCCGCGCAGCCTGCCGCCGTTCCCTCCAAGGCCGCTCCAAAATCGGAGCGGCCACGGAGGGAATTCGCTAACGCCCTCCCCTCACCTTCCCCTCCCTTCCTCTACCTAACCTACCCCCCGGCCCTGTCTAAACCCCCCCCCCCACCTTTGTTGGGGGATTTACACCTCCCAGAGGGAGAAGTAAATCGCCGCATGCCAGCGGGCCGCTGGCGCGCCTAGACGCAACCCGGGGGCAGTTCCGGAGGGCGCAGCCACGCCCCCAGACCGCCCCGGGCCGAAACCACGCCTCCGGGCCCGCCCCTGAAACGCCGCGTCCCGCCCCGAAAACGGCGCGCCGCTCGGCCCCACCCCCGACACGCCCCCAACACGCCCCCCTCGGAAAACCCCGGGACTTACGCGAGTCCCAGGGCTCTGCGCGCGCCGGTAGGCCTATTGAACATAGGAGCACCGGCGAGCAGGGCTCTTAAAATCCGCCCCAATATTAGGAAATTATTAGGAAAGGAGAATAAAATGGAGGATAGCATAATGCCTCTATTGCTCTATGGTGTGACCATACCTATAGTACTGTATGTAATTCTGGTCACCACATCTCAAGAAAGATACAATGGAGCTAGAAAAATGTACAGAGAAGGGTGACTAAAATGATCAAGGGGATGAATTGGCTTCACTATGAGGAATGGTTAAAAGATTAAGGCTCTTCACCATGGACTGAAGAACAGATGGCTGAGATAGATATGATAGAGGGCTGTAAATCATGAGTTGAGTGCAATGGAAATATGAAAATCGATTGTTTAATCTTTCAAAAAATAAACAGACTAGGGGACACATCATAAAATTACTATGTAGCACATTTAAAAGAAATTGGAGAAACCATTTTTTTCACTGAATGCATAAATAAGCTCTGGATTACTTTGCCAGAAGATTTGGTAAAGGCAGTTTGCATAGTTGGGTTTTTAAAAGATTTGGGTAAGTTACTGGAGGAAAAATCCATAAACAGTTATTAATCAGATAGACTTAGGGAAAGCTACTACTGATCCCTGGGTATAAACTGCATGGAATCTATCTACTAGGGATGTGAATCGTTTTAGGACGAATAAAATTATCGTCCGATAATTTTAATATCGTCTTAAACCATTATGGAACACAATACAATAGAGATTCTAACGATTTATCGTTATAAATCGTTAGAATCGTGAGCCGGCACACTAAAACCCCCTAAAACCCACCCCCGACCCTTTAAATTAAATCCCCCACCCTCCCGAACCCCCCCCCCAAATGACTTAAATAACCTGCGGGTCCAGCGGCGGTCCAGAACGGCAGCGGTCCGGAACGGGCTCCTGCTACTGAATCTTGTTGTCTTCAGCCGGCGCCATTTTCCAAAATGGCGCCGAAAAATGGCGGCGGCCATAGACGAACACGATTGGACGGCAGGAGGTCCTTCCGGACCCCTGCTGGACTTTTGGCAAGTCTTGTGGGGGTCAGGAGGCCCCCCCAAGCTGGCCAAAAGTTCCTGGAGGTCCAGCGGGGGTCAGGGAACGATTTCCCGCCGCAAATCGTTTTCGTACGGAAAATGGCGCCGGCAGGAGATCGACTGCAGGAGGTCGTTCAGCGAGGCGCCGGAACCCTCACTGAACGACCTCCTGCAGTCGATCTCTTGCCGGCGCCATTTTCCGTACGAAAACGATTTGCGGCGGGAAATCGCTCCCTGACCCCCGCTGGACCTCCAGGAACTTTTGGCCAGCTTGGGGGGGGCCTCCTGACCCCCACAAGACTTGCCAAAAGTCCAGCGGGGGTCCGGAAGGACCTCCTGCCGTCCAATCGTGTTCGTCTATGGCCGCCGCCATTTTTCGGCGCCATTTTGGAAAATGGCGCCGGCTGAAGACAACAAGATTCAGTAGCAGGAGCCCGTTCCGGACTGCTGCCGTTCCGGACCGCCACTGGACCCGCAGGTTATTTAAGTCATTTGGGGGGGGGGGGGGTTCGGGAGGGTGGGGGATTTAATTTAAAGGGTCGGGGGTGGGTTTTAGGGGGTTTTAATGTGCCGGTTTTGCGATTTTACGTTTTTTCGATTTTTTACGATTTTTCACGATTTTTCACGATATTTTACCCCTCCAAATGGCAACAATACGATTCCCTACCCCTCCCAGCCGAAATCGATCGTTAAGACGATCGAGGACACGATTCACATCTCTACTATCTACTATTTTGGATCCTTCTGGTTTTCATTGGCCACTGATGGAAATAGAATAGTGGTCTTAATGGGCCCTTGGTCTGACCCATTATGGTGGTTCTTATGTTCTTAAACTTAAAGGCTAACCTTTGGTTTCATATTAGCTATGTTTTGGAGGGAGCCTTTTCTTGTGGCCCCTTGCCAATGATTGTTGCTATGATGACTGGGCTGAGTTGGTACAGAATATTACAACAGGAGGGAACAAACCTTACGTAGTTGTAAACAAAGACTCATGGTGGCATAGCCCAATAACAAACATTCAAGTGGAGGACATAAACACATCAAAAAATGAGTCTGCAAGAAATGGGTGTGTTCAAATACTTAAGTTCATCTACAGACAAAAATGTCTTAATGCATGAATTAAATTTATTTATATTATTTATCTATTTATCTATTTATTTATTTATTTCATGCTTTTATATACTGACATTCATATGGTACATCACATCAGTTTACAGTAAAACTTGGGAAGGAAGAGAGGGAAATTACATCATAACAAATTGAGAGACAGTGTTTTAACTAAAGCAGAAGCAAAATGTAGCAACTGTAAATTTCAAATGCGCAAAGGAGTTAGGAACATAAGAGATCAGAATGAGATAGGAACAAGTAACAATAAATGTTGTGGCTGTCAAGTGAGCGTGGGGAGTAAGAGTTACTGGTAGACTTGCTTGAAGAGCCATGTTTTCAGTTTTTCCTTTTAAAGGTTTGAGTGTTGGGTTCAAGCCTTAGGTCAAGGGGCATTGTGTTCCACATGGCAGAGCCGGCAAGGGAGAATGCATATTCTCTTGTAGAAATGAGGTTGGTGTGTTTGGGGGAGGTTATGGGTAGAGTGCCATTATTTGTGGATCTTGTGCATCTTTGTGGGGGTTGGAAGTGGAAGGAGGTGCTGAACCAGTTTATTTGTTGGTTGTGAAGGGTTTTGTGTACTAGAAAGAGACACTTGAAGTGAATTCTGAGTTGAATGGGGAGCCAATGTAGGTTTTTTAGAATAGGGGTGATGTGTTTGTTTTTTTTGGAGTTTGTGAGGATTCTGGCTGTGGCATTTTGAAGCATTTGTAGAGGCTTTAGTGAGGTTACAGGGAGACCTAAAAGTAGGGAGTTACAATAGTCGATTGTGGGTAATATGAGAGCCTGGAGGACTGTTCAGAAGTCATTTTGATGAAGGAGGGGGTCTAAGTTATTTGAATACGTGGAGTTTGTAATAGCAATCTTTTATGGTTGAGTTTATGAATTGTTTTAGGTTTAATTCGTGGTCTATTGTGACACCAAGATTTCTGACCTCTTTCATGATATGGGGAAGTGTTTGGTAGAGGGAGGTGTCAGTGATGAGAATATTGGTGGATTTGTGGTTTATTAGTAGAAGTTCGGTTTTGTTGGTGTTGAGTGCTAGTTGCATTTGGTTGAGGAGTTGCTTAATGGAGGAAAGGTGTTTGTCCCAGAGATGTAGGGCTTTGGGAATGGAGTCATGGATGGGAATAAGGATTTGTACGTCATCAGCATATATAAAGAAGGTGAGTCCTAGGTCAGTTAGGAATTTACAAAGGGGGAGTATGTAGATGCTGGCACGCCATGTCCGGTCCTGGGGCTGGTCCGGAGGCCGTGGCCACGCCCCAGGAATGCCCCTGGGCTGGAGCCATGCCCATGGCCCCGCCCCAGAATGCCCCCGATGACGTGCCGGCCGCGACACGCCCCCAACACACCCCGACACGCCTCCCCCAGGAAAGCCCCGGGACTTAACGCACGTCTCGGGGCTTGTGCGTGCCACTGAGCCTATGCAAGATAGGCTCGGCGCACGCAGGGGGTGGAAGGGGCAGCTTTTCGGGGGTTAGGCGCGTATCTTATGCGCCTAACCCTTTGAAAATCTGCCCCAATGGGAAAAAAGACTATATATTAGAACAATGCTAATGAGGCTTTTCCAAGGAAGCTACTAATGTATTATTCTAATCCAAGTAAAGGATAATCTATATCTAAAGAACCCTGTAGAAAGGTTTTACAATATTTTTCTTACATATGCAAGGCCCCTGAGAGTATTATTTTAATATGTCATTTGATTATTTTTATTAAACACATTTTCAAATAACTTTCTAATGGAAATGTTTCTGTCCCTAATTTGGATGAATTAAATCCTAAATAATTTTAAAGCTTCATAACAATTTACTTATGTTTAAAGTTCTAAATTAATTCCATCAAAGTTTAGGATGCATAAGACTGATTTTAAGCTTTATTCTTTTCCTTTTTTGTATTCATCTGAAAAGGGAGTTATTTGGTCTTGAAAGCTCATATGCTACAATCTAGTATGCTTTATGATGTTACAATGAAAGATATAGCCTATAAATAATCCTTCTGTTTTGTCTTTTCCCTTGATCACTTTTTATCCCTTGGATATTTTTGGCATCCATGCAAATGCTCCCAACTCCTATTAACAGTTTCTTTTGTAATCACTGGCAGATGCTTCTAATACGTCTCTTTTCTTCATTTCATTTTTTTAAATCTCTTTCACTGCCCTCTTTCTTGCCATACTCTAGCTCTGTAAGCCTAAAACAACACAATTTTATAACATATATGTCCAAAACACCATATTTATGTGCATTGATAGCCAATGCTAATGAACTTTAGTGTGGCAAGCCCTTAATATGAGATATATTGTATTAGGATAGAAATGATTGTGATTTACATTCTCTAAATTCTACTGACTCCTTCCCTGTCTCAGAAGTATACAAGTTTAATGCATACTATTTTATTCATTCCTGGTAGGAATGTAAAGATCTAAATAAACAGAGTGGGTAGAACATATCCCCTATTTAAGAGTGTGCCATGGAAGTTTATAGAGATTCTGTAAGATCAATGGATGTGTGACATCCTCTTCATATGCAGCCAAATTTAAAGTGAGATACATACCAGAAATTATCAGGGGAAATCTAAATGAGCTAAAGTTAAAATATCTCCCTCAATTTAATTTCTTTGCAGACAAGCTGTGCATAAATGTGATTAGTTTTTGAATCTTGAAATTGGTTGGAGGCCAATCAAAAACTGTTTTTTATTGATATGGATAATCTTAACTGAGCATTAATTAATCAAATGATAGGGATGTGCATGCATTTGAAATGAATGCATTTTTTAAGAACAAACCAAGGGGTCATTTGTCAAAGTGCTATATGGCGTTTTCACATGTGAAAAGCATCTTTAACACATGCAAAAACACCATAACGCATGGTGTGATGCAAATTAGGAAAAGGGGAGGAGTTTGGGGCAGGATTTCTGGCCATGGGCCAGCTTTGCAATTTCGAAGCCATATTGCACAGCTTTAACGTGGATTTTAACTACATGGGTAACATCAAGCTAGGTTGAGAGAACATTGTACAAATCTCATCTTTGGGTGAGTTTTCTCATTCTGAAGGTCATAAAATATTCACAAGAGTGCACTGTTCTGTTTGTACGTCACACTCTGAATGTCAAAGTGGCCCCTAACCCCTACACTAATACCTAAACCTCACCTCAAGTAGCTAGGTGGGTCTCATATAGAGGTATAAATACCTACCTAGTATGAGAGCCTTATAGCTAGTCTCTCTCTCTGTCTCTCTCTCTCTCTCCCCAGTGGCTGTAGGTAGGAAATACAATTCTAGCACTTATTGCAAAGTGTGAAAAAGTTATCGCAGTTTGTGCTAATACCTATGTGAAGCACTAAGATAGTGCACTTTGTGATAAATAGCTTATTACCATAAAACATGCCCCTTTTCCTATTGCATGTGATATTTAGTGCATTTTGATAAATCCAGGCCCAAATGAGCAGTGCCTCTAAAAGGAAGAAAAATGTTTGCATTCATTTTTGGAAGGGTGTGAGTATGTTGTTCATTGTTGCAGACATGAAAAAAACACTTTATGAGTGTGCCAGTTTTAGTGCAAAACTCCTGATGTGTGCACACAAACTTCTTTATGTGCACAACTATGGAACTATGCACACAAATTTTTGAATGTGAAAAAAGTGAAATGGAACAAAATGTTTTGTGTGAGTATGTTTTAAAATCCGCTTATCTGCATGCATTAAAGTCAACAAAGTCCTAAGGAAGATATGCTAAGTACATTTGCCTGAGTAACTGCTTAAAATTAGGAGCACACTTATATGTGGTAGGTGTATTTTAAATTATACATGTGCAACTGTGTGCATGATTTAAAATTCCAGCACTTGTCCACGTTTATTTTAAAGTTACCGTTTTAGGATTCTGGTTATGGTTAGGGTTACAGTTACGCTTATGGTTAAGGTTAGTGTTAAAGACAAGAGTTATCTT
This sequence comes from Rhinatrema bivittatum, assembly GCF_901001135.1. Classification (NCBI taxonomy): domain Eukaryota; kingdom Metazoa; phylum Chordata; class Amphibia; order Gymnophiona; family Rhinatrematidae; genus Rhinatrema; species Rhinatrema bivittatum. Next base: position 83,837,306 of record NC_042617.1, on the reverse strand, counting down.
TGGGTTAGGGTTTTGGTTACAGTATATTCATGTTGTGGTTCCCGGCCGCGCTTACCCGCGGCCAGGCCCCCCCTACCTTAATCTCGCTGCCAGCACAGGGTCCCTCTCATGGCGGCCAGCAATGCACGGGTTGAGGCGTGACTGCCTCCGGACGTCGGGGAGCAGCGTCTGGGAAGGCGCGGCAAACTCCGCCTCTTAAAGGGGCCACGGCACGAAACCAGGCCGGCCCCGGAAGTTGACATCATCAGCCAGGGAGATTTAAACCTCTCCCTGAAGACAGGAAGACGCCTTTGCAACAAGGTTCCAGTGGTTGCCTGCTAGTTTCTTCTGGATTCCCTGTCTTCTGGCTTGACTTGGATTGGACTTGGACTTTGCTGCTCGCCGCCTGCCTCGGAAGCTTTGCCTGGAATTTTGACTTTGTTGCTCGCAGCCTATCCCCGACCTGTGGCTTGGATTCTCCATCTTCTGGCTTGACTGAAAAGAGCAGCGACTGCGGTCAGATATGCTGATACACAACAGGAACCATCGGGTTTAAGTTGTTCCAGTATTGTTGACATACAATTACTGTTTATTGGAAGAAACAGCATCACTGACTGGTAATAGTAAAGCCCCTGAGGCAGCGGCTGTAGAGCTGCGAAACTCGGCCTGAGTTGGGCATGTTTATGGATACGTCTCTGCATCAATAAAGTATTGGAAAAAGATCCAGGCATCTATTCTTTTGTGTTTTGCTGACGGCTATCATAGATCGCCTACCTCTTTGTTTTTTTGGACCTTTGCTGCTCACCGCCTGCCTCGGACCCTTTGCCTGGAATTTGGACTTTGTTTGCTTGCCACCTGCCTCGGACCCTTTGCCTGGAATTTGGACGTTGTTGCTTGCCGCCTGCCTCGGACCCTTTGCCTGGACTTGAATTTGTCTCTCCTGTCCCCGCTCCTCGGGGATCTCCAGACGTCGCCGATTCATCCCTACTGTGTGGGCCTGGTCAGTTCAGTGGAACTTCTCATCGCTGTGCTGCGGTACATTCCACCTTCCGGAGATGAGTACACCTGGGCACCGCTGGTGGGTATCATCCCTCGTCCCGTACCAAGGATCCACTAACATAACAATTCAAGGTTAGGTTTAGGTTTGGGGTTAAGGTTAAGCTTAGGATTAGGGTAAAGGTTATTTTTAGGGTTAAGGTTAGAGTTAGGGTTACATTTAGAATTAGAGTTAGAATTAGGGTGAAGGTTACACAGAGCATTATGGTTAGATTTACAGTCTTTTTTTGTGTCTCTTGGCTGAAGATTTCATCAAGATCCTGAAAGCTGGCATCCATTATGAGTCTAAATGAAATGCCAAACTGAGGAATCTCGTATTGGAGCAGAAGTTAGTTTGGATATCAATATTTTGAATGTATCCCAACACCAGTGCATTGAAATCACTCTGGTGTTTTTCTTAGGTTTGCCACCTCTAGTACATGTTCATTGAAGATGGTTTGCATAAAGTGCTGAAAACTATCAGGTGCATTGCACAAGTCAAATGGCATTTGGATCCATTCATATAACCCAAATGGTGTGGATACTGTAGATTTTGGTATATCATATTGATAAACATGACTTGGAAATACTCTGATGTTAAGTCCAGGTAAGAGAACAGTGATGCCTGCCCTAAGACATCTAAGGACTCCTCCATTCTAGAGAGTGGGTATGCATCTTTGACAGTGGCCAAGTTCAGTTTATGGTAACCACAGCAAAATCAGATACTTCCATCCTTCTTTTTGATTACGATTGCTAGGGAGGCCCGTGGGATAATGCTTTTCCTCAGGATGCCCTGGGCAACCAATTCTTGTATATGATTCTTGATGGTACTCGCTGATGAGCTTGTTTAATTGGGTTTGAATCTCTGGTGATGACGGGATGCATGATCATACTGATGTGCCCAATATCCATATCAGTTTTGGAAAATATAGCTTGATATTGTATTAGAAGGTCTTCAAGCTTTTGTCTCTGATCTTCAGCTAGACCTTCCCAGTTCACTTGTATGGGGATACTACATCCCTTTTTCATCCTCTGTGACTTCTACTGGAAGTCCAGTTTCATTGGAAATTAAATTTCTTCAGGTTTAATGAGTTGTGCTACTCAGCTGAGGGATAGGGATCACAGACTTTCTTCTGCCCTGTATTTAGCAATCACACTGGCATCAGGCCTTCCCTGGGTGTTGTTAGCATTTGAGCCACCATTAGGGTATCTGACAAGAATTTACTGTGGTGGCTACAATTATCTGGTAATTGTTGACATTTCAACCTGAAGCATCTTTCTTCAATTATCTTTTCAGCCAGTAGAGGGATCATGATACCATGGTTGCCAAAAGTGTTAATTTATCCCAGCTTTTCTGGTTGCTGCTCAAACTCTTGCTACTGCTGTTGTAGTTCAGCCAACATCCTGGATAAACCTCCTAGCTTAACTCGGTTGCCAACTTTCACTATCAATCCTGGGAAATTTCGGTAAAAGTGTCATACTGAAATCATTGCTACATCCATTCCAATATCCAAATAGCACTTTGTCTTCATTCTACATAAGAACATAAGAACATAAGAAAATGCCAAGGGTCCATCAAGCCCAGCATCCTGTTTCCAACAGTGGCCAATCCAGGCCATAAGAACCTGGCAAGTACCCAAAAACTAAGTCTATTCCATGTTTCCATTGCTAATGGCAGTGGCTATTCTCTAAGTGAACTTAATAGCAGGTAATGGACTTCTCCTCCAAGAATTTATCCAATCCTTTTTAAACACAGCTATACTAACTGCACTAACCGCATCCTCTGGCAACAAATTCCAGAGTTTAATTGTGTGGTGAGTGAAAAAGAACTTTCTCCGTTTAGTTTTAAATGTGCCACATGCTAACTTCATGGAGTCCCCCTAGTCTTTCTACTATCTGAAAGAGTAAATAACCGATTCACATCTACCCGTTCTAGACCTCTCATAATTTTAAACACCTCTATCATATCCCCCCTCAGCCGTCTATTCTCCAAGCTGAAAAGTCCTAACCTCTAGTCTTTCTTCATAGGGGAGCTGTTTCATTCCCCTTATCATTTTGGTAGCCCTTCTCTGTACCTTCTCCATCGCAATTATATCTTTTTTGAGATGCGGCAACCAGAATTGTACACAGTATTCAAGGTGCGGTCTCACCATGGAGCGATACAGAGGCATTATGACATTTTCCGTTTTATTCACCATTCCCTTTCTAATAATTCCCAACATTCTGTTTGCTTTTTTGACTGCCGCAGCACACTGAACCAACAATTTCAATGTGTTATCCACTATGACACCTAGATCTCTTTCTTGGGTTGTAGCACCTAATATGGAACCCAACATTGTGTAATTATAGCATGGGTTATTTTTCCCTATATGCATCACCTTGCACTTATCCACATTAAATTTCATCTGCCATTTGGATGCCCAATTTTCCAGTCTCACAAGGTCTTCCTGCAATTTATCACAATCTGCTTGTGATTTAACTACTCTGAACAATTTTGTGTCATCTGCAAATTTGATTATCTCACTCGTCGTATTTCTTTCCAGATCATTTATAAATATATTGAAAAGTAAGGGTCCCAATACAGATCCCTGAGGCACTCCACTATCCACTCCCTTCCACTGAGAAAATTGTCCATTTAATCCTACTCTCTGTTTCCTGTCTTTTAGCCAGTTTGCAATCCATGAAAGGACATCGCCACCTATCCCATGACTTTTTACTTTTCCTAGAAGCCTCTCATAAGGAACTTTGTCAAACATCTTCTGAAAATCCAAGTATACTACATCTACCGGTTCACCTTTATCCACGTGCTTATTAACTCCTTCAAAAAAGTGAAGCAGTTTTGTGAGGCAAGATTTGCCCTGGGTAAAGCCATGCTGACTTTGTTCCATTAAACCATGTCTTTCTATATGTTCTGTGATTTTGATGTTTAGAACACTTTCCACTATTTTTTCCTGGCACTGAAGTCAGGCTAACCGGTCTGTAGTTTCCTGGATCGCCCCTGGAGCCCTTTTTAAATATTGGGGTTACATTTGCTATCCTCCAGTCTTCAGGTACAATGGATGATTTTAATGATAGGTTACAAATTTTTACTAATAGGACTGAAATTTCATTTTTTAGTTCCTTCAGAACTCTGAAGTGAATACCATCCGGTCCAGGTGATTTACTACTCTTCAGTTTGTCAATCAGGCCTACCACATCTTTTAGGTTCACCGTGATTTGATTCAGTCCATCTGAATCATTCCCCATGAAAACCTTCTCCATTACGGGTACCTCCCCAACATCCTCTTCAGTAAACACCGAAGCAAATAAATCATTTAATCTTTCTGCGATGGCCTTATCTTCTCTAAGTGCCCCTTTAACCCCTCGATCATCTAACGGTCCAACTGACTCCCTCACAGGCTTTCTGCTTCGGATATATTTAAAAATGTTTTTACTGTGAGTTTTTGCCTCTACAGCCAACTTCTTTTCAAATTCTCTCTTAGCCAGTCTTATCAATGTCTTACATGTAACTTGCCAACGTTTATGCTTTCTCCTATTTTCTTCTGTTGGATCCTTCTTCCAATTTTTGAATGAAGATCTTTTGGCTAAAATAGCTTCTTTCACCTCCACTTTTAACCATGCCGGTAATCATTTTGCCTTCTTTCCACCTTTCTTAATGTGTGGAATACATCTAGACTGTGCTTCTAGAATGGTATTTTTTAACAATGACCACGCCTCTTGGACATTTTTTACTTTTGTAGCTGCTCCTTTCTGTTTTTATCTAACAATTTTTCTCATTTTATCAAAGTTTCCCTTTTGAAAGTTTAGCACGAGAGCCTTGGATTTGCACACTGTTCCTCTTCCAGTCATTAAATCAAATTTGATCATATTATGATCACTATTGCCAAGCGGCCCCACCACCGTTACCTCTCTCACCAAGTCCTGTGCTCCACTGAGAATTAGATCTAAAATTGCTCCCTCTCTCGTCGGTTCCTGAACCAATTGCTCCATAAAGCTATAATTTATTCCATCCAAGAACTTTATCTCTGTAGTGTGTCCCGATGATACATTTACCCTGTCAATATTGGGGTAATTGAAGTCTCCCATTATTACTGCACTACCAATTTTGTTAGCTTCCCTAATTTCTCGTAGCCTATCACTGTCTGTCTCACCATCTTGACAAGGTGGACGGTACGGTAGTATACCCCTATCACTATAGTCTTCCCCGACACACAAGGGATTTCTACCCATAAAGATTCAATTTTGTATTTAGTCTCATGCAGGATGTTTATCCTGTTGGACTCTATGCCATCCCGGACCTAAAGCGCCACACCTCCTCCTGGGTGCTCCTCTCTGTCATTTGTACCCCAGTATAGCACTATCTCATTGGTTATCCTCTTTCCACCATGTCTCTGAGATGCCAATTAAGTCTATGTTATCATTCACTGCTGTACATTCTAATTCTCCCATCTTTCTTCTTAGACTTCGGGCATTAACATACAAACATTTCAAAGTTTGTTTTTTGTTTGTATTTTCATTCTGCTTTTTAATTGATAGGGATAACTTAGAATTTTTTAGCTCAGGTGAGTTTTTAGTTACAGGCACTTGGACTATTTTTCTAATTATTGGAACCTCACTGTCGGGATGCCCTAATTTTAATGCATCGTTAGTATCCTTTGAATATACCTCTCTTCGAACCATGCGCTGCTGAGCGACTGTTGGCTTTCCCCTTTGTTCTAGTTTAAAAGCTGCTCTATCTCCTTTTTAAAGGTTAGCGCCAGCAGTCTGGTCCCACCCTGGTTAAGGTGGAGCCCATCACTTCGGAAGAGACTCCCCCTTCCCCAAAAGGTTCCCCAGTTCCTAACAAAACTGAATCCCTCTTCCTTGCACCATAGTCTCATCCACGCATTGATACTCCGGAGCTCTGCCTGCCTCTGGTGACCTGCGCGTGGAACAGGGAGCATTTCAGAGAATGCTACCCTGGAGGTTCTGTATTTAAGCTTTCTACCTAAGAGCCGAAATTTGGCTTCCAGAACCTCCCTCCCACATTTTCCTATGTCGTTGGTGCCCACGTGTACCACGACAGCCGACTCCTCCCCAGCACTGTCTAAAATCCTATCTAGATGACGCGTGAGGTCCGCCACCTTCGCACCAGGTAGGCATGTTACCAGGCGATCCTCATGCCCACCAGCCACCCAGCTATCTACATTCCTAATAATTGAATCACCAACTGTGATGGCCAACCTAACCCTTCTATCCTGGGCAGTAGGCCTTGGGGAGATATCCTCAGTGCGAAAGGACAATGCATCACCTGGAGAGCAGGTCCTTGCTACAGGTACCTTTCCTATTGCACCTGGTTGGTGCTCTCCCATCATGAGACCTTCTTCCTCCAAGGCAGCACCAGGGCTGCCAGTCTGAAGTTGGGACTTGACTACTATGTCCCTGAAGGTCTCACCTATATACCTCTCTGTCTGCCTCAGCTCCTCCAGGTCTGCCACTCTAGCCTCCAGAGATCGGACTCGTTCTCTGAGAGCCAGGAGCTCTTTGCATCGCATGCAATTGTACAACTTCTAAAGGGTGGGTAAAAAATCATACATGTGACACTCTATGCAAAAGACTGGGAAGCCCCCCTCTTGCTGCTGGACTGCTGCCTTCATCTCAGTTTTGATCAGTTCCTAGTTAAGTTTTAGGTTGCTATGGGAGTAGGAACGTGTCTAACGTCCTTTAAATGTATTAGTGAATTCACTATGTGTCTGGTAGTGGCCTACCGGGGTCTGATCGAATTCTCAATAAAGTTTTTGTTGATTTTTTTTTTTTTTGTGAAAGTGGCACCTGCCTGTAAATTAAGGGATGAGCTAGGGGTGGGTGGCCTGGGAAATACAAACAGTCTAACTTCAGTTAGTCAGCCAGAGTGACTCACTGCTCTCTTGATTAACAAATGTTGATCCCTATTCAAACCCAATCACACTACCTCAACACCTTTCCAAGGTGAGTAACTGAGCTGAACTATTCAACTTTTTTACTTAGGTATACACTGCTCCTAGCTTATTTCTAGCTTCTGGCTACTTTTTGGGGGGTTTTTTTGTGGGGTTTTTTTTTTCCAATACAAACACTCAGTTTATATTAAATACAAATTCAAAATACAATTCTTGCCAAAAGCATTGACTCTTCTCCTTTCCATTTTGGAAGGATATGCATCTATATTTTGCTCAAGAGCTTCTGAAATCAATGGTACAAGCTCCAATGCAAAAGCCTGGAGTCTACTCTCATTGTGATTTTCTGGTGTATCATTATTCAGAGCACCATTCTCTGTCCCCAGACTCCTGCAATCTCTATGATTGTAACCTGGCTTGTGGAAATAATAGCAATCTGCTTTTTATGATTAGTTCTTCTTTGATTGACCATGGGAGTAGGCCTAGATTCAACCCTTCTGATCGGGCACCTTATGAAGAGGGTTTGAACTGCAGCTCCATATACGAGCCTATTGAAGATATCTTGTTGTTCAGAGATCAAGTCCTGTTGCCTCAGTTCCAACCTATTTTGTTGTTTCCCAATTCCTCTTGATGTTGCCTTTGTCTTTCAACCAGCTCAGTCAGGTGAGACAAAACTTATGGCCTTGAACTTTAAAGCTTCCTCTGGGATTTTAGCCTCTTCTGCTCACTTTTGTATAACCCTAAGCAGGGCCCTATCTGCACTGGGAATGAGTGTCATTCTTCTTCAGTCCATTCAACTGCTGCTTGCATCAGCACCCTGAACAGCATACTGGAATTTTTTTTGCACTGATGTTTATCTCTCTCTTGAGATTCACATTATATAATCCAGTTATGAATTGTTCCATCAGCATAAATTCTAGGTCCCCAAGGCAAAACTCACCATGGGTGTTATCTTAAAAAGTTTGATCTTGGAGGCTGTAGGTGAAATTTCAAACACTATTTTCCTGATTGGCATTAGTCATACACCAATAGGCACTTTGTCACCATACATCTTTCTCAGTAATATAAATATGGTTTCTACATTGTCCACATAGTTTAGGTTTAGGATTAGGTTTACAATTAGGGTTAGGGTTACTCTTAGGGTAAAAACAAGGGTTGGGGTTTCACTTAAGTTTAGGGTTACAGCTAGGGTTATATTTATACTTGGGTTTAGTGCTATGGTATAGGCTAGGGTTAGCTTTAGAGTTAGGATTAGGATTAGGTTTACACTTGAATTTACACTTAGGGTTAGGCTTAAAATAAGGGTTAGGGTTTGCCTACTGCTACACAGGAGGTGTTACTATTGACTAGGGATGTGAATCGTGTCCTCGATCGTCTTAACGATCGATTTCGGCTGGGAGGGGGAGGGAATCGTATTGTTGCCGTTTGGGGGGGGTAAAATATCGTGAAAAAAATCGTGAAAAATATCTAAAAATCTAAAAATCGCAAAACCGGCACATTAAAACCCCCTAAAACCCACCCCCGACCCTTTAAATTAAATCCCCCACCCTCCCGAACCACCCCCCCAAATGAGTTAAATAACCTGCGGGTCCAGCGGCGGTCCGGAACGGCAGCGGTCCGGAATGGGCTCCTGCTCCTGAATCTTGTTGTCTTCAGCCGGCGCCATTTTCCAAAATGGCGCCGAAAAATGGCGGCGGCCATAGACGAACACGATTGGACGGCAGGAGGGTCCTTCCGGACCCCCGCTGGACTTTTGGCAAGTCTCGTGGGGGTCAGGAGGCCCCCACAAGCTGGCCAAAAGTTCCTGGAGGTCCAGCGGGGGTCAGGGAGCGATTTCCCGCCGCGAAATCGTTTTCGTACGGAAAATGGCGCCGGCAGGAGATCGACTGCAGGAGGTCGTTCAGCGAGGCGTCCGGAACCCTCGCTGAACGACCTCCTGCAGTCGATCTCCTGCCGGCGCCATTTTCCGTACGAAAACGATTCGCGGCGGGAAATCGCTCCCTGACCCCCGCTGGACCTCCAGGAACTTTTGGCCAGCTTGTGGGGGGCCTCCTGACCCCCACGAGACTTGCCAAAAGTCCAGCGGGGGTCCGGAAGGACCTCCTGCCGTCCAATCGTGTTCGTCTATGGCCGCCGCCATTTTTCCGCGCCATTTTGGAAAATGGCGCCGGCTGAAGACAAGATTCAGGAGCAGGAGCCCGTTCCGGACCGCTGCCGTTCCGGACCGCCGCTGGACCCGCAGGTTATTTAACTCATTTGGGGGGGGTTCGGGAGGGTGGGGGATTTAATTTAAAGGGTCGGGGGTGGGTTTTAGGGGGTTTTAGTGTGCCGGCTCACGATTCTAACGATTTATAACGATAAATCGTTAGAATCTGTATTGTATTGTGTTCCATAACGGTTTAGGACGATTAAAATTATCGTCCGATAATTTTAATATCGTCCTAAAACGATTCACATCCCTACTATTGACCTCTCACCCAGGGATTTCATGGTAGTTATTAATGAGGTTGGAGCAATAATATGTGGATATCTTCTCCCAGACTGAAGGATGAGAGGAATGAAAGAAAGAGGGCAAAAGGCATGAACTAACCAACTTTATTAAAAAAAAGTATTGTGTAATATATTCAGTTCATTATATTCTTTGTTAGTTTCATGACCATAGTATTTAAGACAGATCCCTCATAGGCATATACATTGTGGTCATACATCAATATGATCATCAGAGCACATGGGAATTAAGAAGGTTTACAAATGGCTGAACTATGACAAGGCCTTCAAGGCAAGGATGGCCAAATACCTCAGAGATGTCTTGGGGATCACATGATGCAAATCTATGGTTCATGCACATGTTCTTCAGTAATGTGCATGACTAGAGGTCCTTTGGGGGACCTGCCAGTACTTTCAGCCAGGCAAAGAATAATTCTGCTACCGTAGATATGTGCTTGTGGTTCATTCAAAATGGGTGCACCACCACTGTGTGTAAATACAAACTGATTTGCATTTCTTGTGCAATCAGCCACCAGAGAGTAAGAGGTCAATCAGGGCCGTTGCATCCCAATAAGCGAACTAGGCGGTCAACTAGGGTGCCAGCCATTGGGGATGGCAAAGAGCAGTCATGTAGGGCCATGAACGGAGCCCATCCCACTCATGGCTGAGAAGAGTAGAGACTTGGCAGTCTGTGAGTGGCAGAGACTCAGCAAACTGCAAGCAGCACCCATCCTGCTCATGTCCGAGAAATGCAGGCACTCTGCAGGCCATGAGCAGTGCCCATCCTGCTTGCAGCCGAGAGAAGCAGGGACTCAGAGGGCCGGGCGCAGTGCTCATCCTGCTCGTGGCTGAGAAAAGCAGAGTCTCGGTGGGCCATGAGCGGAGCTTCTGTTTTTGTGTGGGGGTGAGTGAGAGGAACTGCATCTGTATGAGAGAGCAATGATGTAAATGAGAGGGAGGGAGGAAATCTGTGTAAGGGTCTGTGTGTGAATGAGACAAGGAACCTAAGTATGTGTAAGAGAGGGGGCCTGTATGAGTGAATGAGGCTGGGGCTGGTGCCGGGGCCGGAGTCTGGACTGGGAAGAGGGGTAGGTGGACTCAAGGGAGAAGGTCGCCTAAGGCACCTAATACCCTTGCACTGGCCCTGAAGGCAATATTAAAGCCATTTTAATGGATAACTCAAAGTTATCCTTTTAAAATGGAAAATTTTGTTGGCCCACAAAACAGATTGTGGTCTGTTGCATAGGAAAGATTCAAATCATCTGAAGGCAGTATCTGCAATGCCAATGTCTCCCAGTCTCTCAATGAAGAGATTGTGCTCAAACCATGTCAAAAGATTCTCTTCCTTTCCCCTACAGGAGCCAGTTGGCTATGGCAGATAATTTGGATTGTGGGATATTTGTTTTCTGGGCAGAAGACATGCAAAGAAGGCTATTTGATGTACACCTAGGACTGGCAACACAGAACATGTGATGACTTGGTCACAGGGGAATGCATTGAGATGACCTCCTTCCAGGAATTCATCAGCTGCTGATCAGTTTACCTCATCCCAATGTTTTAGTGATTCATTTAGGTAGCAATGATCTGGACAATTTGTCTGGATGCCAGCTGGTGGATGCCATTAGTAATGATATTGCCCTCCTTACCTCCTGGTTGCCCAGAATTCACATTGTCATGCCTGATATTCTGTCTGCTGTTGGGATCCATTTTTCTCCTGTAATGCAAGAAGTGACCAAAATCAACCAATAAGTGGGAAAATTTGTGATCAGGCATGGTGGGTCCTACATCAGGCATTATTGAACATCCATGGATTGCGCAGATTTATTCCAATCAGATGATGTCACTTGTCTGACTTTGGTCAGGATATTTTTCTTAACACGTTGAAGAAAGGGTAAGATCCATAAAAAATTAAAAGTACAAACTCTTAAGGCAACATATCAAAGTCACAGCTTGTTTGGAGGTCCCCCGACAAGGTCAGATAGACTGTCTGGGTCCTGTGGCAGTGGTACCGAACTTTAGTGAAGGTGGGAAAAATGTGGGTGCATGTATAGTTAGCCCTGCTAGAATGAGTTTCCTGTTCACCAGGAAGAGTTGCCTGTTCACCAGGTGGCAGGCCTTGGCATGACAGCAAGCTGGTGGCACCCGATTAGGCCGTGTTACAGATCCTTAGGGCTGGCAGCTATGTTTATATGGAATAAGCTGTCTCAAAATCTGAACCTTTTTATTTATTTAAAATTATCTGTATCCCACAGCCCTCAATGTTCATAAAATGTACATAAAAATACATAGTTTACGCATAGAACACCTGGACAGAGATAGTAACAGGACCTACATAACAGTGACTTGATAAAATTCAATAAAATGTTGTTTTACACTTTCTGATGGCTACATTGCATTATTATCTTAGTCACAGATAGGTTCTTTTTATTATGGCTTATTGCATTTCATCCTTTTGGGGGCCCCTCCAACTCTTCTTAGGGCACCCAGGTGGATGCTCTTCCCTTAGCATATCTTAGCCTATGGTGCTTCATGTATGCTCTGTAAAGGGCTCGGGTATAAAGGTTAGATTTCCATATCAGAGTTTTGCTTGAATAAAGCTGCAGCCTTATTTATTCCTATTTGATAACTGTCTCTGGAATGTTTTCTTGAGTGTTTATGTCAGAATATAAAGGGGGGCTGTATGTGTCACAGCTGCCCCAGTTAATATTTATCTAACTGTAAACTTTTCATCTTTTCAGTTTTGAGCCTTTAAGCTATGCAACTCTTCCAAATTTAATACAAAGAATACAGGTACAAAATATCTTTGCCAATATGATGATAATCATATTCTTTTCTTTAGGGGATATAAACACAAACGTTTATTATTAAATCTTAAAAATCCTTGCTATGTGAGATTATACATATTTCATTGAGGATTCCTATGTTCAAAATTTTAATATTATATATAAAACTGTTGAGACATTACTTGTAAAGTAATGTCTCTTTTTGCGTGCGATACCTAGATCGGGGTGAAGTTGGGGCGGAGTCGAGGCAGACCTCGCGATGACTTCGCTGATAGCGAAAGGTAAGACTCCTTATCGCTGCCAGTAGCGTGCCCAATAGCACCACCTTTCACGGTGGCGCTATTGGGTGCGAAAACCGGCAGCGATAGCACTGCGGTGGTTCGTTCGCTGCCGGCTTTCACAGGCCCACCCCCCACTTCGCTTCCCCGCCCCCGGTACCGCGCGATTCACAGAGGCCTGCGCCATTAGAAAATCTAGCCCTAAGTGCCTAAATTTGAATACTTCTGGCACATATCTGGCCACATTTAGGGGGTTATTTTCTAAGCACTCATCATGTGCGTTAGGGCCTAATGCACGTGATAAGGCCCTATTGCACGCAAAAAGGCCCTTATCGCACGCGAAAAGTACCTTTTTGTGGCAGTAACATTAAAATTAGGGGGAGGGGAGGAGTTGGCGAACATTATTACCAGTAGTAGCATGGGGAATAGCACCAACTTTTACAGTGGTGCTATGCCCGCGATACCCTGCAGCTGGAAACACCGCGGCAGGCGAAATAGCACCACCCCCTCCTTCACCCCCCGCCCCCTTTAGCGCAGGCTTCATCATTCTGCACGGAATGATGAATCCTGGCCTTAGCCGGATAGATCATTTCATGGCTAAAATTTAGCTGAATAAATGAGGAGTATTTTGGAGGCATTTCTGGTGGGGGTTGAGTTAGACAAATAACGTATCCGGCTAACCTCTGATTATTTTGACTAATTCAAGACATGGCTGGGAGCAGGTATAAAGTTATCCATATATTTATATCTGGATAACTTTATCCTTCACTGTTATTTTTAGAAACAGACATAATTGATCAAGTAATGAAACAAAGCTGTATAAAATAACCTCAAAAGCTATGTTACTGTCCTCCAGGACCGATATCTCCCCCCACCCCCATTAAATGTATAATGTCCCTGGTTTTGAAGCCTCCTTCCCCAAAATAATGGTTAAAATAATGGTCACTCTCCAACCCCCATCCCCACACAAGATAGAATTGCTAAAAAAGTAAAACTGGCAAGGCCAATCTTCCCCCCCCCCCCCCTCCCCCCTCCCTCCCTTTCCCCTGCCAACCCATCTTGGACCCTCCTGCCCTGCCGTACAAACCTGTTCCTGTTTCTAGGAGCTGGAAGGAATCACCATGCTCCCAGTACATCCAGCAATGCTGATCACGTAAGCTAACAGCGTGACTGCCTGGGACATTATACATTTAACTGTGGAGGAGAAAAGGGGAGATCAGACCAGGAGGTCGACTAAGCAGCCTTTGGTTTTTATTCATAGTTTTGGCATTGAACTGACTATATCCTTTTTTAATATAGCCAATTAAGATTAAAGTTAACTGGATATATGTATCTGAATAACTTTGAAACCCAACCAGCGACATTCAAATCTAGCCAATTAGGTTTCAAAATTATCCGGCTGCAATTTATCACAATCCGCTTGTGATTTAACTACTCTGAATAGTTTTGTATTATTTGCAAATTTGATAACCTCACTCATCGTATTCCTTTCCAGATCATTTATAAATATATTGAAAAGTTGAAATTGGTAAGTAGAGGCCCTGGAATAGAAAAGGGATGCTGAAAAGTTATTCATTAGTTTAAGTGTATTTTACCCTGATGAAAGTTCTAACTAAAAACTGAATTGCTTGCAAATGTTAAGTATAAGAAATGATTAGGCAGTTAGGCGGCCTTGGAGGGAACTGGGAAAGCCATCGGGGCTCCCTTAGGGCTCGGCGCGCAGATGTGTGCACCCCCTTGCGCGCGCCGACCCTGGATTTTATAACATGCGTGCAGCAGCGCGCACATGTTATAAAATTGGGCGTAGATTTGTTCGCGCCAGGTTGGGTGAACAAATCTACACCTGCGCGTATCTTTTAAGATCTGGCCCTGGATTTGCCATTTATTATCAATGACTTGCTGACCAGTGAGTTAGATTTGCTTCTGAGAATCTAGAACACCAGATAATATGATATATATATGTAATATCATATAATATGTTTAATTGTGCAAATTTGGGAAAAGAGAGGATTGATGTCCTTTTACTTTTGATCTTATCTCGTAAAGATGCTGTGAGGGAGCATATAGACTATTCCTTCAGAACACCTTAAAGGACCAGCCCCAGCCATCTGTCCTGGTCCTCCTTAAGAACCAGCCCCATGGGATTATGGTAAAGGGATGTTCCCCATCACCACAGAGCCCAGAAGGATTAGGGGAGCCCCTGGAAGAAGGCAGCAGGCTGTTGTACATTGAGGACTTTGAATAGCTAAGGTCTGCAAAGGTAAGCAGCCTTTTGTTCTGTATTTTTCAGTTGCATTAAATAAAGTTTGTGTGTGAAAAAAAACAGAGACTATCTCTGCCTGTCCTCCTGGCTGTTTCCCAGGCTGTGGCCACTCCCAGTTACCACAGAAGGCAAAGCACTAGCCTACAGTATTTACCATGGGTTAGCAGCCATTTGCACCAAATTTTGGTATGGATGACAGTGAATTCCAAGCTAATTAGCATCCATAGACACATTATGCAAAAACGTTTTCACCTTTCCATGGCCAAGAATTTCATGCATTCCCACCCATGCAATATCCAAACCACTTCAGAGATGTAAGAACCCTCGCAGCCTATGTGACGTACCCAAATAAAAGTGTATGCAGCATTACCTTGTGATTTAGTGGCCCCCTACCCCCTCACGGCGCCCTTTAGGGACTTTAAGTGCAAATTTCTATCCTTTTCCTTTTCTATCCTTACCTCAAAATCTGTCAAAATGCCAATTTAAAATTACACCCCCTTGGATCTAAAAGCTTGCCACAGGGAAGAGATTGTCTTGATGGGTGGGATGTGGACATAAAGAGAAGGAGCTATTATATGGCTAACTTATTCAGACATCAAGTTGTTAACCAAATAACGGGGTCATTTATCAACTTGCATTATGGCAATATTGCATGCATGATGTGATGCAAATTTTTGAAAGGGGAGGGATTTCTGCAAAAATGGGCTGCTTCACGAAGCCAAAATGCCGAAAATAACTACACCTTTTTCAATTGCATTAAGCTGTGTGATCTCATGCATTATGCCCATAAAACAATTTGTGATTTTTTTCACAAATTCTGTTTTGGCCATTTTAGGCTGGGGAAGGGCCTGAGATGTGGGAGGGAGGGAGAGAGAGAGAGAGCTTGAGTCTCAGGGGTTAGCACCATAGTAAGCAGCTATTTATGCTACTATAGGAAGCCCACCTAGTAACTCGAGGTGAGGTTTAGGTAGTAGTGTAGGGGTTAGGGGCTACTTTGACATGCAGAGTGAGACATATGAACAGAACAGTGCTCTCTTGTAAAGATTTGATGTCCTTACATCAAACCTGTAACACAGGTAGAGAGTCCATCAAGCTAGGTTGAGAGAACATTGCACAAACCTCATCCTTGTGTGAGTTTCCTTACTCAGAAGAACATCAAATCTTCACAAGAGTGTACTGTTATGTTTGTACGTCTCACTCTGCATGTAAAAGTGGCCACCAACCCCTACACTAATGTCTAAACCTCATCTTGAGTTACTAGGTGGGCCTCCTATAGAGATATAAATAGCTAACTACTAGATAGGTCTGAGAGGTAGTCTCTCTCTCTCTCTCTCTCTTGCACTTTGCAGGTAGGAACATGCAATTATGTAGGAATTACCATAAAACACACCCCTATTGCATGCAATATTTACTGAAGATTGATAAATCTAGTTAGAACTGCTCAATAAAAGGTTTAAAGTTTGCTGGTTAAGACTTATCAGGCTAAATAGCAACTTACTCAGGTATATACAGTAGCATAGCATGCTGCTGAATATCCCATGTAAATTAGCCAGATAAGTCTTATCTGGCTACTCATAGAATATAAGAACATAAGAAAATGCCATACTGGGTTAGACCAAGGGTCTATCAAGCCCAGCATCTTGTTTCCAACAGTGGCCAATCCAGGCCATAAGAACCTGGCAAGTACCCAAAAACTAAGTCTATTCCATGTTACCATTGCTAATGGCAGTGGCTATTCTCTAAGTGAACTTAATAGCAGGTAATGGACTTCTCCTCCAAGAACTTATCCAATCCTTTTTAAACACATCTATACTAACTGCACTAACCACATCCTCTGGCAACAAATTCCAGAGTTTGTGCGTTGAGTAAAAAAGAACTTTCTCCGATTAGTTTTAAATGTGCCCCATGCTAACTTCATGGAGTGCCCCCTAGTCTTTCTACTATCCGAAAGCATAAATAACTGATTCACATCTACCCGTTCTAGACCTCTCATGATTTTAAACATCTCTATCATATCCCCCCTCAGCCGTCTCTTCTCCAAGCTGAAAAGTCCTAACCTCTTTAGTCTTTCCTCATAGGGGAGCTGTTCCATTCCCCTTATCATTTGGTAGCCCTTCTCTGTACCTTCTCCATCGCAATCATATCTTTTTTGAGATGTGGCGACCAGAATTGTACACAGTATTCAAGGTGCGGTCTCACCATGGAGCGATACAGAAGCATTATGACATTTTCTGTTTTATTCACCATTCCCTTTCTAATAATTCCCAACATTCTGTTTGCTTTTTTGACTTCCACAGCACACTGAACTGACAATTTCAATGTGTTATCCACTATGACGCCTAGATCTCTTTCTTGGGTTGTAGCACCTAATATGGAACCCAACATTGTGTAATTATAGCATGGGTTATTTTTCCCTATACGAATCACCTTGCACTTATCCACATGAAATTTCATCTGCCATTTGGATGCCCAATTTTCCAGTCTCACAAGGTCTTCCTACAATTTATCACAATCTGCTTGTGATTTAACTACTCTGAACAATTTTGTGTCATCTGCAAATTTGATTATCTCACTCGTCGTATTTCTTTCCAGATCATTTATAAATATATTGAAAAGTTAGGGTCCCGATATAGATCCCTGAGGCACTCCACTGTCCACACCCTTCCACTGAGAAAATTGTCCATTTAATCCTACTCTCTGTTTCCTGTCTTTTAGCCAGTTTGCAATCCACGAAAGGACATCGCCACCTATCCCATGACTTTTTACTTTTCTTTGAAGCCTCTCATGAGGAACTTTGTCAAACGCCTTCTGAAAATCCAAGTATACTACATCTACCGGTTCACCTCAATAGTCAAATATATTTTTTTTAATATCTACCCCATAATAAACATTTCAAAACTAAGAACAAACATACTAAATTAATATTATTTAAATCACCATTCTTGAGCATGTAATGCTTTTTCCTTTGCTCATCATGAAAAACTTTCAGGTTTCTTACTCATTAAAATATTTTAACAGAGAATGAAGTAGAAACAATATTTCATTTTGAAGAGTATCCTGAGGGCCTCATTCAATGAAAGTATTTGCAAACAATAAATTAGTTGAAACAGAACTTAGCATAAGGTCAAACAGTGAAACAATGGAAATAAATTAAATGACATATATAATTATATTTCATGAAAACAATACTGAAAATACAGTTTTCCAGAAGAGAAGTAAATGTAGGGATTCATAGCAGTGTGGAGATTTATTCTTTTGCCAGAATTCATTTTTAATCCAAGGAAATTCATTCTTAATCTAGTATATGAAAGTTAAATTCTCTCTATATTGTATTCTGTATCACAAGCAATGGTATCAATCTGGAACTCAGAGAAAACATGGTGAAAAATGGTTGCAAAGCAATTTCTGCAATTTGTTTTAATTCATTTTACAACAGTATTTTTTTCTGTTACATCTACGTATCAATATGAACCTTCACTTTCAGTTTTTATTTTATTTTCCTCCGAGTTTCAATGTTATCACAAAACCAAATCAGAGCAAAAATAAATTTTCTATTGAAAACAGGGGCAACGGGACAGCCTCTCATCCCCCCTACCCCCCATTCAGCCCCAGGTGGAGGGGGCAGACACAAGATTCATTTTGGAAAATGTATGGCTGCAGCTTTATTATCTTAACAACAGAAGGAAAACTGTAATCCAGGTATTGAGCCTCAAGAAATGCCCCCGCCCCTGCTGACTATTCCCCTCCCTCCCGACTGTTCTGGACTGAGCAGAGACTCTTGCCCCCATCTCCCAGAGCCACTCCCAGGGCCATGAGCCAGAGAGATTGGATGAGTGCTGTGTGGGCGACACCAGCTCCCCCAGCCTCAGTGCCACAAAGAAGGCCAAGCTAAAGGTCATGTGAAAGAAGAGGGTTTTGTAAAGGGAAGCACACTCAGAATAGCCTGCTACAGTTATAGCATTTGGCTGTGTGTGATAAGGCACCAGCTGTCAGGCCGGGATGTCACGTTGTGAGTCCTTCCTGCCAGCATGCGCTTAAAAGCGAAATAGCAGGTAGTGTTGGGCCATTCCCATAGTTTGGCGAAGAAATCCAACCTCACCAGGTGTTACTTGACAGAACCTCTTGACATGCCAGCGCTCTTACCTTCAGGTCCTCAGGAATCACCCTTCCTGCCCAACTTAAGCCACGCAGGAAGGCGTTAATTGCTTCGAAGCCTCTTGAGTATGCTCTCCATGTTCCAGGGGCCATGGACCTCCGCAGCAGTTCGAATGCAACGCTGTTCCACAGGACCAGAGGCATGTTGGCACTGGTTGGCCCTCCATCTCTGCATTGAGGCCAGCTCACGAAAGTGGAACCACTTGAAACGAGAAAGCAAATTAACGATCTCCTTATTGACCCCCGGAACATGGCGAGCCTTACCTGCAATATTCAACTTCAAACATGCTAACACAAACTCACGCAAGAGCTCGGAAACAAGTGGGTACTTGGCTGACTGTGAATTTATGGCTTCAACTACAGCAGAATTGTCATACCAGAATACCACTCTCCTATTGCTCAACTCAGATTGCCAGATATGCAGGGCGACTACAATAGGAAAGAGCTCTAGGAGAGTGATTCTCTGTGGAACACCATGCTGTACCCAGTCCAGTGGCCCCATGCTGGTGCACCATGAGCCTTGGAACTATACTCCAAATCTAGTGGCGATTGCTGCATCTGAAAACTGTTGCGTTCGTGCCTATTTTAACCCTCGCTCCACCCTCTCTATCTTTGTGGCGACTCCCTTCGGCTCTGATGGACAGATGCTGCCGCGGCTTCTCTCTGCCTCTGTGTCCCGGAGTCCCCTGGCTGGCTTGACGCTATGGGTTTGCCATGTTCCTGATGATGTAAGGGCGCATGCGTGCACTCCAGACTTGTACCGGCAAGGGCGCGAACCTCGGGGGCATCTCCCCATAGTGACGTCATCTGCTTCCAACATAAAAGGTCTTTGCTTGCAACTACGAATCAAGTTAGGAAGGAGGAATCTTTCTCCGCTGCTCTGCCTCTACAAACTTACCTAGGGGTACCCGCTCCTCGGGGGCCCCGCTCTCTCTCTTCTTGATTTCAGATACAGGACGGAATCCTGTACTCGCTCCATGAGGGCCGTTCCTGAAGACTCAGAAGGCTCCTATTGCCTGGAAATGATCGCAGACGTGATCATTTAGATAGAAACCGGTACTCGCTCCACGAGGGCCTATGCTCCTAATCCCAAAGACTCCTTTCTGTCTAAGACGTTATCACAGGTATGGAGATCGTAGTTATTGCAGATTGCAGATAGGAACCGGTACTCTCTCAGAGGGCCCATATTCCTAAAACCCTTCACAAACTCTCTTCTTTCTTAGAAGATATCACATACCTATATCTATGGTTGCTATCACAGATTGCAGATAGGAACCGGTACTCGCTCCATGAGGGCCTATGTTCCTCAACTCTCCTAAATTCTCTTCTATTTCAGAAGCCATCTCGTACACAGTTATTGTGAGTTACTATTTCAGACTGCTTACAGGAACCAGTACTCACCTGTGGCTCCTGTTCCTGAATAGTGAAGACTCTCTGTTGCATAAGAGGACCTTACAGACATATACCATTGTGAGTGTATCATCCACTACTGGTTATGTATCCAACATACCCTGTCTACTCACTACCTATAGTCTCTCTCTGCAGCTCAGCAATGCAGAGATTGCTTTTCCAGTATCTGAAGGACTTCAGCTCTGCCGAGTACATCAGCTCACTACTGCCACCTCTGGTGGTTCTACTTCCAGTCTAATAAAGAACTATCTGTGTTTGTCTCAATACTCCAGCCTAGCCGGTGGTTCCTCTCAGGATCTCTTGGGGGTGCTGTCATCTGCCTTCAGCCCAGGGATTCACCATTTCTACTAAGTGTTCATTCCTTACACTAATAGAGTGGTATATCATCTACCACTCTGTGGGTGTCAACCCACATTAGTTCACTAATTCTGCCTACGGAGTATCATCACTGTTACTCCTTCTTCAAGTGAACAGATCCATAACAGATTGCTACTTCAGTACAGAGATTATATTAATTGCTAACTCCCTAGTGGATCTGTCTCAGATTGCTCAACTGCAAAGCAGAATTATAACAGAGTGCTAACTCTTTCATTCTACAGGAACCAGCGCATACAAGGTTGCCAACTCTGCCCTCCTGGCGGGGTTAGCCATATCAGAATGCCAACTCCTCCTCGTAGGAGCTGGTTGATACAGACTGCTAACTCCACCCTCCTGGCAGGTTGAGCCACAACAGTTGCTAACTCCTCCTCCCAGAGGATCTTGAACCTAATAGATTGCTAACTCCGCCCTCCAGGCGAGGTGAGCAATAACAAAAACAAACTAAGGTCCCTACTAGAAATTGGGGTGGCAACCAGGCTGTAGTCCCATTGAAGCTCATCTGGAATGAAGACCATAAGTTTAGGTCCTCTCAAATCATCTT